>NC_056725.1:866021204-866101881 GCF_019279795.1 Protopterus annectens | reverse complement strand
TTTTCCGGGACTCACATCTGATTTTACAGGCCCACACATACACACGGTCACTATGTAGCATCGAACTTCACTTGTTTTCCTAAATAACAGCTTATTGTTGTAGCAGTTTGGTTGCTTATTCTGTTTCTTGTGACATTTAGGTATTTCAGTTACGGAAATAACCATTTCTTGCAACCATTACATTAAATACGGGATATCATTTTGTCCTACGATCTGAGCACATTTGCCGTTTGTAATATTTTTAATCGGGACACAACTGCCCATAGAGGGACTGCCCCTCGCAAAGTGGGACAGGTGGTAACCTTGGTCGCTACTGCTATGTCGGGACGGCGCGCTGGCATGTTGCGGTACACCTTCTCTGGGTATGCACACTCACAGTACATTGCGGGACGGACACGGTATTACGCGTATCCTTTGTTCCTTGGACAGGTACAGTTCGGGCTGCGTGGGTTTTATTTGCTTCTCTGTTTAGTTGGGACGGGTACTTTGTTGCATACTCTGCGTGCATTTCATTCTGCACAGGCCATGGCTGCTGCCATTTCTATTCTGGGCGGACTATGGCAGCCAGCACTTTAGGTTGCTCTTCGCCTGCCTGCTTAAACACGCCTACAGACGCATCCTACTTGGGCTCGCTCACGTACCCTACGCACGTGTCTGTGGTTGCGGCACGCACTCATTAATATGCATATGGCGCTACTACGCCAGCTATTCACTGCACCGCCGGCACAGGCCTTATGCCAGCCTTGCGCCGAGCTTCATGAATCCCGGGGATAATTCATTCTCTAAACATTGAAAAAAATCTTGTTACACAAGAACAAGAGGACTTTGTGAAAGAATTGCATACTGTCCCAGTTTTATTGTCTGACCAGGCCCTGATACTGCTGAAGTGGAATAGCAAAAGTAAGGATTATATGACACATTGGAGATGTAGCTCTTTCTTCTTTAAGGGTCCCATTTTAATGGAGAGTGTAAGGGCGTTTTTCCTAACTGGGGAGGACTGGCATTGAAAATCGCTTCTGTTGTGCAGCTCCAATGATGAGAATTCAAATTCAACACAGGAGTTTGAAAAGGAGGTTCATAAGTGCCATGCAAGTAAATATACAGAGTGTCAAGAGAGCTTAATTATGATGCACCCAGTGGTTATAAATAGTACACCAGGAGCGAGGGAGCATTTAAGGATTGCTCAAGAGACTTTAGGCAGTCTTGTAACCAACAAGGTAGAATATGCACAAAGGGCCCTAAAACTGAGATCATTCAAAGTAACCCCCCCCAAAAAACAAAAATATCTGTCTCTCTCTGCTTGACACAACAAGTTTCACATATATCGATAAAATTAGATGTCCTTTAACACATCAGATAGTCAGCTCCACTTTGAAAATCAGGGAGTTCTTTCTCACTTTCTGTTCCCAAGTCTATAAGCAGAATGCGTATGAACCTGAACTAGAATGGAGATTCAATGATTTTCTCTCTGTCTTGTCATTTCCATTAGCAGACCAAAGCAGATTGTTACCTTCCTCTATTAGTAGAGGGGAAATATTTTATCAGTTGAGGCACACAGAAAAGAGAAACACACCCAGACTTGAGGGCCTGCCTTTGGAAGTTGTGCTTTAGGAGGTAAGAAATTCATCTCAAACTTTGATTGTTAGCCAATCAGATTTTAGTGCAATGTCAAGCACCTACCTTTTGGAGGACATCAGTGGTCTCTGTACTCTTGAAACTGGATAAAGACCCCTCTTACATGGGTTGTATAGACCTATTTTATTTTTGAACTTTGATTATAAACATTTCATGACTGCAGTACCTGGGAGACTTACAAGTTTCCTTCCTCAACTTACTCGCCTTGATGTAATGGAGTTTGTCTCCAGTAGTACTGCTTTTGATTTCCTAATTAAGATCTTGGCCATTGAGGAGACTGCTGTCATTGGCAAGCCATTACTTTTAGCCAGTTTTAGTGCTAAGAAGGCCTTTGATAGAGTCTCTCTGTTTTCTCCTGTAAGCTCCTTTTCTATGTGGACTTTTCCCTCAATTCATAGAACTGATTGAAAACCTTTATAAATTCTGTTTCTCTTGCATATATTAAGACAGGGTCAGGACCTTCTTCCCTAGTGATATCCATAGGGATACTGGACAGAGCAGCCCCTTTTCACCTCTACCCTTTGACATGTATATAGAGCCTTTTGTTAGCTGTTAATCTCTTTGGAGAGGATGATTTCTCTCAATATACAGATAAGCTTCTAGTCTGTTTAACTTATCTGGAGTTGGATCGGGAATGTCTTGCAAAACCTAGAAATATTTAGCTTATTGCTGAGCTATAAAGTGAACACTGAAGACACAAATGATCAAAACAAATCTTCTCCTATTTGCACACTTGGTTGAGAGGCTTTCCTTCTTGGGTAGGGAAAGGATATAAAATACATTGGGCTTCTGTTGCATCACATGGTAGAAAATTCAGTCAGCTGAGCATATAGTCATCTCTATAAAACAGAAATGGAAGGGACTTCATTTAGATTTTTAACAAAGAATCCATGCGGTCTCCTAGTTTATTCTCCCACTGGTGTTATATAATATACAGCTCAGGGGATTCCTTCCCCCAGCCCCCTTTGTTAAGAACCTTAATAGGATAGTGGTCTCTTTCATGTGGAAATGAAGAGACCATGCTTATCCTGGGACACGCTAACACTGCCAGCCTCCTTGTATGGACTGGGGATACCTGACTTTGGTGTCTATACCATTATGGCTCTCCTTAAGATTTTAGCAGGCCTGATAGTACCCGGACAGAATTCCATTTGGAAAAGCATGATGAAAGCTCAGCTGTGGAATTTGAAAGGTTTCTACTGTAAGCTCAGCATGGAGTCTCCCTTCTAGAGGATATGCTAGAAAATCCATTTCTTCAGCTAACCTTGGCTACCTTTAAGCAAAAGAACAGTTCCTCTTGGATGAGGGAAATTATTCTAATTAGTTTGTCAGGCCTTGACCAAGGCAAACAGAAGATACTTCAAAATCTTTCCCCCACTCAAATGCTTAAGTATTGGGAGGAGTGGATTAAGGGGGATTAAATTTTGTCTTGGGCTGATTTTGGAACAGAGTTTGGTGTTCCCTTAAAAAGAGCATTTTTAATGCATTAAACAATAAGTTAATGAGGTTAGGGTCTCTGTGAAAACTAATAGCTGACTGGCTTGGATTAACTACATTTGGAACCCAGTGACTGCATGCTTACTCAGACCAATTACTATCAGAAGTGTACATCAAAGGCAAGATAATATTACCAGATAGTTTGACTGCTTCCACTAAAATGAGACAAACTATTATGCAGACTAAGCTATGCACCACTCTAACCGCCCACCCAGGATATGCCTACTTAAACAGAGCTAAGCTATATAACTTAGTCCATATATCGAGATGTAACACTCCAACCTCCAATAACAAATAAGTAATTATGTAACCTACACACATAACATGCTTAATGTTAACAACTGCTAATTATGATAACCTCTTCTGAATTGACCATATAAATATTTGACCTAATAATAAAGAATATGGCAATGTTTTAGGAATATACTTAGCAAACATATTCAGACATAATCATAGCAATGATGCATGCCTGGTGGATGTACACATTACAGCTACTAGGCCTAATTAAATGACAAATGAATTATCTACTGAAAGATAATGCACTAAATCCAAAGTGCAGCAACTGAAAACATTTTCCCATTAAAACTCAAATGCAGTTTGAAACTGTTACAGGTATTAAAAAACATTATAACCCCACAAAATTAATATGGTTTCTACTGCATGAATAGGTACATTGTTAAAAAAAATTAAAAACTTTCAAAATTAACAATTCAAAATCCATACATCCAAAACAAATAAAAACTTTCTGATAGCCAATTCCTGAATGAGCTTTAATCTTTTTCTCTGCCTTATGCAAGGGGATTTTCCAGGTGTAACCCTGAACTATCCTTACTTCCAAGTTGCTGTACCTCAGATGTAAGAACACATTACCTAATTACTTTCCCTAGTCATGCAGATAGGTTTGTCAAGAACTGCTACTTTTATAGTTCTAAATCAGAAAATATTTTTCCTAAAACACGAGTGTAGTGTGTGTGTGAATATTTATTAGCTAAAGTAAAATGTTGTTCGAAGCCTCTTACTTTTGGTTTAAGTACATGGGCTTAACGCAAACCCCTTAGCTCTCCCTGGCCTTCTCTCTCAGATTCTGAAAAATATGAATGGACCATTTCCTACAGTTTCAACTGCCAGTCTGGTTGATATGGGCATCCTGAGACAGTGTAGCAACCACCTAGGAATACAATTTGCGAGAGATGCAATTACATTAGAAACCTAGAGTACAAGCTATCTCCCTCACAAGCCAGTATATCAGGCATTATGAAGGTTGTCAACACAATCACTACACCTCAAACACCACCCACACCTACACAGCACACATCCACATATGTGGAGGTCCTCAAAAAAATAATACCCAAATAAAGGAGACCTCTGAGGCAAAAACACACACACAATCTCCACAGCCCTCCACTCCACATACCATGCAAAGTCTCACAACCACTAAGGGTTAACCATAAACCCAACATATTAGGTCTAGGTGACTCCATTGTGAGACACACAGATGTTCCTCTCACCAGGCTGGATAAGGAGGAAGTCGCGGTTAGTTGTCTGTCAGGGTCCAGAATCCACCATATCACACACTCACTCAAGTCTCTCAACAACAGGTACTGTTATGACTCTGTCATAGTCCATGGTGTGAATGACTTGGGACGTACCTCCTTGGACTATATGAAGAGAGACATGATTGAACTCACTAAATATGTGTCCCAGGCAGGTATGTTCCTAGCCTTAAGCAGCATTCTACTATCTCCCAGAAGGATGCCTGAATATAAACAAAACATGATTGACTTTAACAATTGGCTTAGTTTCTGATGTCATTCCAGGGGATCCAGTACCTGACAGCCTGGGAAGATATGATCAACAGACCACAATGCTTTGCCAAAGATGGCCTGCATCTGATCACCTGGGTTCAGGGTTCTGGCAAAGGCTGCTGCCTCCCTTATAGTGCCTTTTTTAAGAAAAGTGATGAGGTTAAAACTACCAGCATAAAAATTTCAACAAAACACAAATTAACGGTCATGCTGCTAAATGCTAGGAGTCTGAACATGAAACTGCACTAATTGCAAGCATTCCTAATACTGGAAAATGCTGACATCTGTGCATTCACAGAAACCTGGTTTAAACCTGTGCACAGCATCCCAGCCTTACCTGGTTACTCATCCTATTATACATTCAGACCCCAAACTATGGGTAGTAAAGCCAAAGGAGGTGGAGTTTCAATATATATTAAAGGCATACACACCTCCAGGCTAGTCAAACAGAATGATGCACAGGAGACATTCCAGGTGTAGTTAACTATTGACAAGACCCCTATACAAATCATAGCTAGCTACCAGCCCCAAAATCTGACCCAAGATGCCCTAACTGCCTATCTAAACCTCTTCAAATCTGTTAAGATTCAACCCTTTACCCTGATCCTGGGTGACTTTAACTACCCAAACATAGACTGGAAGAACTACTCTTCCAGGACACAAATGCCCAGAGATTCCTTGATTTTGTCAATACAAATGCTTTGGAACAGCTAGTCGATACCTCCACAAGAGGTGATAATATCTTGGACTTGGTATTAGCCAACATGAGTAACCACTGTAGCATCCCTGCAGTATCATCTTCCCTTGTAAGATCCAACCATAATGTGGTCACGTTCGAAATCACTATCTTCCCCGACCCCCCCATCTAGCGAGGGTCAATCAAAAAAACTTCTCCATAGCTGATTACAGCCTCCTAAGGGATGGTATAAACAGCTTCACAGCCTCCTCTCCCTCTCCAGGAACTGGCACCAGCATCCAAAACTATACCAAATTACTATAGAAACATTGATATAGATGCATGGAATCAGGAATACCTGACAGGACTAAATAATCTTCTGCAAGGAAGAGTAAACCTGTCTGGTGGACATCTGCCATAAATAAACTCTATAACAAAAGAAAAAATTGCTGTCCAGGACCAAGAAGGAGCAGATACCCAATTGGAAGCAATCTCTCCTTAGCCTAAACAAGCAAATAAGAGCACTAGTAAAATTCTCCAAAGAAAACATCAAGTCCAAATTGGCCACATCTACTAGAAACAATCATAAGGCCTTCTTCACATATGTCTGTAATCTCAAAGCAAGCACCGAGATCTATTCAGAACTGGTGGTCAAGGACACCACATATACAAATGCAGTAGATATAGCAAACTTGCTGGCTGACAGCTTCAGTGAAAATTTCATCCCTATGTCCCCCCATCAGTAAAGCAGTACATTCCCAGTACCTGCCCCCTTCCCCTTATGTCTAGGGATCAGGTCATCACTGCTCTCTCAAAGGCAAAAAATACAGTCTCCATGGGACCTGATAACATCCCAGGCTGCATCCTACATGAACTCAGCCAGGAACGTGCAGCACCATTAGGCACCCTATGCAACTAAAGCCTGAGTACTGTCTTTGTCCCAGCTGAGTGGAGGACAGCCATTGTCATTCCTTTACACAAAGGTGGAGCATCCACTGATCAAAAGAAATTATAGACCCATCAGCCTAACTAGCCTGATCTGCAAGGTCATGGAACGGATTATCATGGACCTCATTAACAAGGACATTGGCAACCTCCAAACACTCGATCCCACACAGTTTGGCTTTGTCAAGGGGAGGTCATGTCTTTTAAATTTAGTCAACTTTTTTGAGACAGTCACCAAAGCCATGGATGAGGGGAAGACAGTGCACACTGCCTAACATGAGCTGGCCAAAGCCTTTGACACTATTCCCCACTTGGGCATAATAAATAAACTCTCTCAACTTGGAATCAATCCATATGTTACCAGATGGGTAGCTAACTAGTTCACTGATAGAATCCACCTAGTCAAAATAGGGTAAGCCACCTCAAGCAGTAGACCCATATCGAGTGGCATACCCCAGGGTTTGGTCTTGGGGCCTCTGTTATTTGTGATATACTTTTCTGAGGTACAGGCCAAAACCAGTGGGATATGGCTGACCAAGTTTGCTGATAACTGCAAGTTGAGAGCTGTCATAAGTTCTCCTAGTGACATGGACATCCTCCAAGAGGGTCTCACCCAATCAAATGACTGGTGCCAGAAACATGGCCTCAAGCTGAATTAAAAAAAAATGCATCATCATCCCATTTGGGGAGAGAGATGTCCCCACAAATGATCACATTAATAACAATGTTCTAAGTACGCAGTCAGTCTTAAGGGATTTGGGCACCCAATTTGATAGCAACCTGACTTTTGATCACCATGTTGCTTCCATTGTACAGAAAGCTTTCTACATGGCCCACCTTATAAGTAAGGATGTCTCATCCAGGGACAAGAAGGTCATAATATCCCTGTAATCTTCCCTTATAAGGTCCATTATTGAGTACAATGCCCCATTTGTTATGTACCTCACAAAGCACATGCAGCAACTGGAAAGAGCACAGAGGTTCCTCACCAGGAAAATCCAGGGTTAAAAAATTCTACAGTACACAGATAGGCTAAAAGCCATATCCGTCTACTCTGTCTCATACAGACTCCTCAGAGGTGACCTCTGTATGGCATACAAGGCAATCTTGGACCCCGCCTTGATGGGACTGTTGCATATACGCAAGTCAAGCTCCACTCAAGTAACCCACAGACATGGCCTCAACCTGGTCTGTGACATCAATAGGACTTGCTAGCGGGACAGATTTGTGTCCCAGAGACTGCCTCATTTATGAAATAGACTCCCTCTCCATGTCAAGCAGAGTATCTCTTTACCCCTTTTTAAGCACAATCTGGATAACTGGATGGGAAATAGAAAATACATCCCTGGGATCCCACCCATGTCCCTGCTGGACAGGGGCATCAGATGCTGATTTGTCTATGCATGTGCTAAACTCTTGGCTAGGCTTTTAAGGAGCTCAGGGCCAATAGCCTAATAACATCCTATGAACTTCCTATGATCCTATGAATAATACTTTATGCATTAAGATGAACACTGATAAACTCAGGCTGTTTATAGCAGTGCTAAAGCAATGAATCCACACACAACTCAAAAGGATGCTTCAGTGGTCACTAGTGCCTTTGCATTCTTATACCTGAGTCAAAATATTAAACCATAACATAAAGTAGTTTGGCAGGAAACTTACACTGATTAATATGTAGTGTGTGACCATCAAAATACAAGATATTCTGTCTCCTTGAATTCCATAAACCCACTATATGGTGCATAACTGTATCTTGGTTAAAACTATGTACTAATTAATACTTTTTCCATCTTATAATGGGATCCAGACATGTTAGAACATACAGATCAAGTAAATACACTTGGCTGAGTGTGAACTCAATGAGGTTTTAACTTCTCTTTTACACAACTCATAATTCAAATTTTGCCATAAGGAAACTCTGCTAGCATTATCTGTTTGTATACTGACAGTAATTCAATGTTTTTGCTTTTTGTTTTCTTCATTTTCTCTGTGGTTGTGTGACTGTGGAATTAGTATATTTAAGTACAGCAGGTGTTTGAGGTGGGGGTGAAACTATCAGCATTTTTATTTGTTTTTCCACCATTGGGGTTGAAGCTTTAATGTCTCTTTTGTCCATCTGAAGCTTTATCCATTTATTCCTCAATGACTCATAGTATGAACAGAGAGGTGAGCTGCTACTGCACAAAACATATACAGATGATAAAGGCAACAGATAGTAAACCAAACGAGCCTAGTACCATGTATTAAACAACATGTGAGTCAACCAAATAAACATGGTACCATGCAGATTGTGATGTCATTATATAAAACTACATATGGTCTTAGCATATATTAGAGCATTATCTACTTCAGCTCACCTGTAGCAGCATTCAACTGTGATAGTGAAATTCATGCAAATAAATAGATTAACTGCAGAAGACTAAGCCAAACCTACTTGAGCACAAAATTACATAGTTTGATTCAGATGATAAATCATTTGGCATGTAACATTTGTCATACCCAAGAAATGTCAGTTCAAGTTCCTAAACTTATGGTAAATAGTATGTACATCTGGAATGAGACATACACATACTACTCCAGTGGCTAAAATAGATATTGCTACTAAATATTAATTTCTGCTGCTACTACATAATGAATAAATCAGTTAAAAATAACGAAATTGATGCTTTTGAGATTAGCTAAATATTTGGCTGATACCAGCTAAAATGATGTAATGGTGTAAATTATAGAAACACCACACATTTATATGAGTACTGTTGATAATCCAGTGAAAAGTGTAAATCTCACAATGAAGTTTATCACCTACAGGCCATAAAATGGGGGAACCCATCAGAAAATCTTATTTCAGTCTCAGGCTTCCCTTTGATTGTATCAGGTGGAAGGTGACTGTATAACAGTATTTATGGCGAAGGCTGTGTATTGGAAAGTTATTATGTTTCCTGTTTTTTCTTCACAAAATGCATTTTAACTTGTAGTTTCTTCACCAATGAGTCAAAATGTTTATAATATGTTTATGTCAAAGGAAAACTGAAAAACAGTTGAATGAGTATGCAAAATATAATTTGACAGTAGCAGTAGTTTTATATTTCAAGTGTCTTACAATTGCATTCTCTCTATTAGCAAACTGTAGTGTACTGACAGATAATTAAAGGCAAAGTAAGCATCAAGAAGTTAAGGGATGTAACAACTCACGGAAAGCTCTTTTTTCTCAAGCCATAGCTAGATCCTGGAATAACCTCCCCCCTTCTATGACCTCTGCCCCCCACTAGCACACATTTCAAAAATGCTCTTTATGAATACATGGTTATGTCCATGCATCACATGAATCTCACAATCTCAGCACACTTTACACCTTCCTTCCTGCTATCTCTACTACATATATGTTACAGTTAGGTATCTTAGAGTCAACTTGAAATTGCATAACATGTCATGTCTAATCATATGATTTTTTTATTCTTTTATCCTCTCTCACTAATCAATGTTAAAGCTTCGATGTAGGTGACTCTCTGTCTTTGTAAATTTACTCGCTCACTGCTGATGTATTGCTTATTGTTCAGGCTAGATTGTATGAGACTTTTTATGTCTGTACTTACCTCAATTATCACTGTTATATGATTGTTTATATTACCATGTTGATGTTAATCTAATTGTGAAGGTTTTTCCCCAGGCCTCCGCTGTAAATAGACCTGTGTCCAGTTGGACTATCCCAGTTAACAAATGTAAAATAAAAATAAAATAAATAAATAAATGTTTGAAAGTTAATGCATTGTGTCAAGTATTTGTGAAAACCAATACGCTCTGGCCTTCTCAGGCTGGGAGATGAGTTTTTGCAAGGATGTCCATGAGATAGTGTGTACTGGTACCAAATGTTGCAAAGTTAAAGACCAATAAATCTTAAGTACAGGTGGTCTATGTTTTAAAAAGGCATATTTGAAGTGTTCACATGAAGCACATGATAATGGGGAATTTACTTATTTTTACCAACAAATATTGTACATGCATGAGACTAGACAATATTTATATCTCAGTGGAGCATGGAAACCTGGCTGGGACATGTTGAACATGCAGCCTATGCTCCAAAGCAGGGCTGAAATAATGAGAAAAAGAGTGTATTCAGACATCAGTTGCAGGAGCTACTAGATAAAGCAGGACAACATGAATTGGTGTTGATAATGGGTGTCCTGACTGCACATATTGGGATAGACTGAACAGGATATGAGGACTGCCTAGGTCCACATGAGGGAGAGAGGAATGAATAAGGAGAGGCCATTCTAGACTTTGTCTGGTAAATGGTTTGATGATGTCAGCAAATGGTTCAGTAAAAGAGACAGTCACAAGATCACATAGAAGAGTGGCCAACATACAACTTAGATCGACATCCTCTTAGTAAGAAAAAGGCAGTGGGGTAGAATCAGTGATTGCTAAGTCATTTCCAGTGAAACAGTTGGCCCACAGCATAAATCACTGGTTGCCACAATCAGCTGCAACTAGTAGTCAGTGAAGGATCTAAGGTCAACAGAGACCAGGCTGAAGACCCAGAAGTTGACCGGAGAGAAAGCACAGCAGTTTAAGGAATTAAACAATCCAAAACAGAACAGGAGCCCAACAGTAGCCAGCAGAAAAAGATGTTAATCCCAAAAAACACTTTCTTTTAACGTAAAGTCAATTTAATAAAATTTTTTTCTCACGTTTTCATCACTTTAAGTAAAGTAACTTCTTCAGACACACAGACAAACAGCAGTTACACAGTTTCTACAGCATTTAAACCATGTAGCATGAAGTCATGTGACTAGTAGCAGCAATGAATTAAAGGTGCAGAGCACAATAATTCAAACACTATTAAAGTAAATCTTAAAACTTACATACTACCTCAAATAAAAAGTATGAATGCAATCAGTATACAATATACAAGAGTTACATTAATGTCATTAGTAAAAAGTTAAAAATACACTATCGTGTAAGATTTCTTAGTTTAAGCAAACATGAAATATTACAATTCTCATTCAAACAAGGCAAGCAAAAAGCATTAAGTGCTAACTGCTATTCTAATTCTCATACCTCTTATAGTACTGAATATGGGCCACCTCTAATGTCAGGAAATACCTGATCAATAGCTTGGAACATGAAACTATGTCCACCATTTAGTGAAACATATTTTGCTAAAGCATTTTCTGTTTTATTTTTGCTAATCGCATAAGAGTGTTCGTAAATTCTGTCACAAAGCTTCCTGTCCATTTTCCCTATATAGAAAGCCGGACATAAGGTACAGGAAGCTAAATAAGCAACACTCTTGGACTCACAATTCAACTTATGGTTGATGTAAAATTTACATGTATTCAATACTCTAAAGGAATTATCTGTTTTTATGTATTTACACATCCTGCATGCTCCACACATAAAGGTTCCAGTAAGTCTAGAAGTAGGTTTAGTGCTTTTAATTTCAAAAAAACTTTTTAAATTAGTACCTCTTCTATAAACAATACTGGGTGACTGGCCAATTCTGTCAACTAGGGAAGAGTCCTTATAAAGGAAACTCCACTTTTTGTGGAGAATTAATCTAAGTTGGACAGTGTCTTTACTAAAGGTGGTTATAAAAGTATTGCATAAGGAGGTTTCCCTAGTTTGCTGAGTCATTGAAGATTTTATAAAGGTAACCAAGTCTCTGTTTGGTGACTGTGTAGTTCGAATGGCAACCTGGCTAGGCGGTGACTCTACCAGGTTAACATCAATAACAATGGAAGGTGAGGTCAAGAGTGGTTGAACTATACATCTACTCCATTTGTTTACGATTTCTTCAGTTAAATCATTTATTAAACTAACCGGGTAGCCTCTGTTGCAAAACATGTCTCTTAAGAGTTGACATTCAGAATTAAAGTCATCGTCATTAGTACACATCCTTGCAGCTCTAATGAGTTGACCTTTCACTATTGAACGTTTTTGCCTGTAAGAGTGTGCACTAGAAAAATGTAAATAGGAGTTGCAATATGTAGGTTTTCTATAAATTTTGGAAACATATCTCCTATTTTCTATATCTTTTTTATATTCACGTCAAAATAGTCAGTATTAGTAGTGTGAAAAGTGTAAGTAAATTTAAAAAATGGTGTAGTAGAGTTAAAGTAATTTATCATTTGTTTAGCTTGTGATTAATTTCCTTTAAAAATCACAAAGATGTCATCTAAAAATCTGGTATAAAAAGTGAAGGAAGTGTGAATTTCAGAGTTATTGAATACAAAAATATTCTTCCCATTGAGCCATAAACATGTTCGCCATGCTCGCTCCGCAAGGGGAGCTCATAGCAACTCCATGTTTTTGTAAATAGATCTTGTTGTTAAAAATTAAAAAGTTGTTGGAAAGTATAATATCAATTAACTCAGTTGCCAGGTCAATATCCCTTTGTGGAGATTTTTTATTTTTCATATAAACTTCTACCCACTCAACCGCTTCTAAGTGTGGAATAGAAGTGTATAAGTCGACTACATCGATGGTAAGAAAGTTATCTTCTTGGTTAACTTCTAAAATGTTCAAACATTTCAACAAAGTCCATGAATCTTTGCATACTCGTGACTCAAGTTTAAGATATTTTTGTAATATTGAGTCAACGAGTTTTAAACATGGATATGTCAAGAAACCTCGACCATCAATAAGTAGATGCATAGGATGGTCATGTTGGTTCTTATGAATCTTTGGTATTCCGAACATGACAGGTGTTTTTGGGTAGAGAATATTAATGTAATTGAATGTATCCAGGTAAATTTTGGCTTCTATAAACAGATCTCTGAAGTACACTCTAATCCTTAATTGTGCAATATTTAGTTTGTTAAGAAATACCTTAGCATAGGCTGGACAATTCAAGGCTAACTCCATTTTTTTATTATAATCAGTGATGTCAAAGATAACAAGTCCACCACCTTTGTCTGGTTTAACTAAATGGACATGAGCTGATCTAAGTAGCTTTAGTGCTCTTAACTGTTCCGTAGTGATGTTGCTGTGTTTATAAAAAGTATTACTAGCGCTAATGAAAGGTATGTGTCTAATGTCTAACTCACACACGCTTTCATAAAGAGCTAAAAGGGGGTGAAGAGGAGGGTTGAACGTACTAGCAGCCCTAAGTACATGTGCAGGTTGTTGAACATTGCCTAATAAAAAGGAAAGATTTAATTTCCTTACATAACACTTTAAGTCTAACAAAGTTTTTACTACATTAATGTTATTACTTAAAACATATGTGTTACCCTTCGCTAGCAGTTCTACCAAATTCGCTTCTATAACAACAGATGAAAAGTTGTAAATATTAAAGTCCCCTTTAGAATTAGTGAGAACAACAAGGTTATTTACTGCAACAGAGTCATTTGGAACTATCTATTCTGATGGTTGTTTCGCCTTTTGTTCCTCTGATACTGAGGGTGACATGCCCCAGTAGTGGGCATGTTGTTCTTGTCCTGGTGAAAATTTCGAGCAGGTTGATTGTTATTTGCTTGCCCCTTACGTGAATTGTTAGCCTGAATTCTTTCACTTCGCCTAACTGTGTCAGCGAAATCAGTGTTATTAACGTCAGATTCAAGTGGTAATAGACTGTCAACAGAATTATTATTAGTTGAATTGACTTCTAACAGGGGCGGCACTGTGTTGGAATTGTGCCAAACCTGTGAAATTTGTGGTCTAGGATAAGCAGAGCCATTAGTGTATGCCATACAGTCACGATTCATTTTTTTAATCTTGTTGTTTTTAAGTCTCTCCAACAATTGCTCAATACTGGTAAAGACTCTGTTGTAGTCAAACCTATATCTAACAAAGTCTGGATGCAGTTTAATAGTTTTGTCCAAATCTTCAACTTCCTTCACTAAATTCTCAATCTGCAATGAGTATTGTTTTATCATTAACTCCATAAGCTGAAAGCCTTACTGGACAAAAAAAGAAAGTAATTCTGTGTGAAAAGGAGAATCTGGGATTAAGCCAGTTGGATATTGATAGCACCTAAGGCCCTTAGCTACTATCCTTTCAGATAAACATTGTCTAAAATATACCACCTCAAGTTGGAGCTTCTTCAATTTTAAGAGTTTCACATCAAAAGATTTCAGTTTGTCAGCAAGCTAACACAAATTTGTCTGAGGTAGGTTAACATTACGAGACGGTTGTTCCTGGGGGTTAGTAAAACCAAAACTTAACTTGGTAGTGTTATTAACCCATTCAGTAAAAGATGGAACTCCAATAAGCTCATTCATGTTAACAAGTTCGTTAGAACCACTGTTATCTATAGTCGGTGGTGCCAAGTTGTGAATAGATACACCCACCTGTTGTGCTGGAACAGTCGCTTGTTGACCCGGTGGTATTGAACCATCTGAAGGCCTAAACTGAGGGTCAGTGTTATTAGAATAATTCTGGGAGTTCAAGTTCCTCTGGTTGTTTCCGTTAACAGATGTAATAGTTTTAGGTTCGCCACTTCGCTGCTTGTCTACAGAGCCAAGTCTCTGGGTTAGATAATCAATACGTTGTGACAGTGAATTAAGAATGATAGTTAAATCCACTGGTTGCAAAGTTTGCAAAGGCTGTGTTCGTCCGAACAAATTCGGGCTAGCTGGGCTGTTAGGTGATCCAAAAGCCATAAAAACTGTAGAACAAACAAATAAACTGGGCGGAAGAAACAAACGATCCAAAACAGAACAGGAGCCCAACAGTAGCCAGCAGAAAAAGATGTTAATCCCAAAAAACACTTTCTTTTAACGTAAAGTCAATTTAATAAAACTTTTTCTCACGTTTTCGTCACTTTAAGTAAAGTATCTTCTTCAGGCACACAGACAAACAGCAGTTACACAGTTTCTACAGCATTTAAACCATGCTTGCCTGGTTTGAATGAGAGTTGTAATATTTCATGTTTGCTTAAACTAAGAAATCTTACACGATAGTGTATTTTTAACTTTTTACTAATGACATTAATATAACTCTCATATATTGTATACTGATTGCATACACACTTTTTATTTGAGGTAGTATGTAAATTTTAAGACTTACTTTAATAGTGTTTGAATTATTGTTCATTGCTGCTATTAGTCACATGACTTCATGCTACATGGCTTAAATGCTGTAGAAACTGTGTAACTGCTGTTTGTTTGTGTGCCTGAAGAAGTTACTTTACTTAAACTGATGAAAACATGAGAAAAATTTTTATTAAATTGATTTTACGTTAAAATAAAGTGTTTTTTGGGATTAACATATTTTTCTGCTGGCTACTGTTGGGCTCCTGTTCTGTTTTGGATTGTTTGTTTCTTCTGCCCAGTTTATTTGTTAGTTTAAGGAATTACTCAAGGCATTAGCACCTCAAGAAGAAGAGGAAATAAGTGGAGTTGAAGATTGCCAATGCCTCAAAACAGCATGTGTGAAGACTATAGAACCAATATGTGGCTGAACCAAGTATGGAAGTAAGGTATATAAGGAAAGTTGGTGGTGAAATGCAGAAGTCCAGGAAGTCATCAAAAGAAAGAAGGAGTACAGGAAAAAAGTGAGAAATAGAAAACACGGAACAGGCTAGAAAGTAACACTGGTTGGCTAATAAAGTGGCTAAGAGAGGAGTTGCAATAGCAAAGAACAAGGCATCAGAGGCACTGTTCCAGCTTCTTGAAAGTGACTCAGTGTATAGCTGAAGAGGAATGAGGAAAATTAATATAGGAACATTTATTAAAGAAAGAGTGATTCAAGGAATGGCTAGGGATAACATTGCAACAATTGTTGGGGCAGCAATAAAGAAATGAGGGTTAGATATAGTATATGAAATGGATAAAATGAAAACTAAATGAAATAAGGCTTAAGGCTTTTGAAAGAAGTAATACAGAAAAGTATGAATTTGTTAGTACTAAGACTGAGATAACAAAAGATTGAAAGGTGTATAATGCAGCTGAGAAAATCAAGGACAGGAAGGTTAGAAGCAGAACCATTCGAGATATTGGAATGCTTAAGATGTTATTACAGAGAATTATGCAAAGTGCAAGAAAGGATGTTATTGTTGTAATGGAAAAGAATAAGAATGCATCAGACCCAGGCTCATACAGGCAAAGGTCTATAGATAATCACAATTATTAAATATTCATGTCCATTTTTGCAAAAAGATTAGCAAGATACTTGCCTAAAATCATATGACTAGATCAGTGTAGATTTGGGGGAGGGTGACAAATATTTGACAACATTATTAAAACATTAGTGATCAAAAGGCAGGGACAGCAGAAAAAGATACACTGATGTTGAAATATGATGGATTGAAAGCCACTGATAGTGTGAGCTGAGAGGATATGAAAAACGTATTGCTTACATTTGATTTCCCAGAAGTAATACTAAAACTGGTAATGAAATTACATGAGGGGACGGAAGCATTTGTAAAGGCAACAGATTATCTTGAAAACTATAGCTGACATGAAGCACGAGACAGGGGTGCCCTCTTTCCCCACTTTTGTTTGTAGCGTATGTTAAGCCATTGACAACTAAAACAAGACAGTCCACCATTAGAGAATTTAATTGGTATGAGTCCCAAGAGAAGATAGTATTATTTGTGGATGATTAGTTTTATATACTACAGATTCTAACCAGGATATACATAAGTTATTTATCATTTTGGTGCAACATTCATAATTAGCAAGATATAGTATAAATGAAATCAAAAGTAAGTCAGTAGTCCTTAATTATATCCCCTTGCATGTACTCCTGCAAAATTTTCCATTTTTACGGGGACACCAAAAAAATTAAGTATTTAAGAGTTTGGTTAACAAAGGGATGTAAGGAAAATATGGGAGGAAGTAAGACAAGGATAATAAGAAAACTTAAACAATGGAAGATGATGTTTATGAATATGGACAATAAAGTGCAGGCTATAAAATATTCTTAGTTCCTTTGACATTGTATTTAGGTCAAGCATATTTTTATCTTCCAGGGAAGAAGCTGTAGGAGCAATTAGCTAAAAAATGTTATATGGGTGGCAAAAGACACAAGGTCAGATTCCAAAAGACTTGCTCTCGGTGTACCTGACTTACTTCAGTGTATGGCTCATCTATAAACAGGCTTTCACTGGGGCCCAGATTCCAAAAGAACTGAACTCATCCTACTCTCAGCATGAGTGGTCACCCAATCTGAGGGCACGTCTTTTGGAACTGGGCTCCTAAAGTAGGGGTGGGGTTATTATGGAGGAACAGGGAAGAATAGGAATGCCAAATCTTGAGAGTGGTAAAACAACCCAAATTAAACAAGCCTATGTTATGCAAAATTAGGACTATCACCCCAAATGTTAACAAATGGTGCTGATGCAAGGTGACACGGATGTGGATAGGAGAAGGATGAACATCTGGGTGCAAGAAGAGGAGATAAACGAGTAAGATGCTATACATTATATATCAGTAATGATACCTCCGTCTCCGCTATGTATAAACAGGCAACAAGTGAAACTGGACTCGGACAAGGAAAATATACCAATTTATTCAGTTAAAATCACGAACATATGTCCAAAATAATAACGGTTAAGCGCTTTCATCTGCTAAAGCAGACTTCCTCAGAACACTGAACCAGTAAAAACAGTACCATTTTAAAAACTTTTTGGCGCCACAATTCCAGCATATTTAATCTAAACTAATTTAAAGTGCCAGTACATATAACTTGGTTACAACCCATTCTATATCAAATATCTTCACATTTCTCCTAGATTTCTCTACTTAATATGTTACTATAAAACTGTGTGTGCAAAAACCTTGTACAAATAATAAAAACCATTCCTGCAGTTATTATAGAGCATGTATATACAATGTGTATTTATTGTAACACATGAAGTTATTTATATGTTCTTTTAAATAATGTTTTTAAAATGTTTTTTAAAATGTTTCCTATATGTTTTAAATATTATATTATGTTGCGAATATTATGAATTATAGTTTGTTTAATGACTGTACAGGTTCAATAGAATTTTTACTATTTGTACAAGGTTTTTGCACATTCTTCTGAGAAATATATGCTGAACAGTAGGGGTCCCAGAACTGAGCCTTGCGGGACACCACTTGTGACTGGTTTAGAGTCGGATCAGGAGCCCATTATTCTTACCGTGTGAGTTCTATCTATAAGCCAGTTGGCAACCCATCTTGTGATGTAGGGGTTTATGTTCAGGCTGGTGAGTTTTTCTATAATACCCGAGTGAGGAATGGTGTCGAACTCCTTGACGAGATCAAGGTAGGCTGTGTGAACCACCTTTCCCTTGTCTATGACCTTGGTGACTGTCTCGAAGAAGTCAACCAGGTTTAGTCAGCATGATCTGCCCTTAACAAAGCCGAACTGGGTTGGGTCAAGTGTTTGGAGGTTCCCAATGTCTTTGTTAATGAGTTCCATGATGATGCACTCCATAGCCTTGCAGACCAGGCCAGTCAGCCTTATGGGGCGATAGTTACCAGAGTCAGTTGTGGCCCCTCCTTTGTGGAGCGGAATACCCATTACTGTGCACCATTCTATGGGCACATAGCCTGTGGAGAGGCTGAGGTTGAACAGCGCATTTAGGTGGGGGGTTAGTTCATTCTGTAGTTCGTGCAAGATGCAGCCTGGGACACCATCTGGCCCCATTGATGCTGTGTTTTTGGCTTTTGAAAGGGCTGTTTTCACCTGTGCTTCTGTGATTTCTGGGACACTACACTTTTCCGGTACTGTTGTGGGCCATTTTGAAGGTGGGAGGGAGGTGAAGTTTGCACTGAATCTATCTGCCAGGATGTTGGCAATATCAGTAGGTTCAATATATTTTGTGCTATTTTGCACTAGCTCAGAGCATATCTGTGAGTTGCCACTTAGATTCTTGACATAGCTAAAGAAGGCTTTGTGGTTATCTTTTGAATCCTTGGCTATTTTTTTTTTTCGAAGTTAGCCTTGGATGATTTTATGAGGGACCTTAGTTTCTTACTGATACTGATCAGGGCTGTCTTTCCTTCTTGGGATTTGCTTTTTTTCTGAACTAGTTTCCTCCTTCTGTTGTATAACCTGTTTATGGCAAGGGTCCACCAGACTGGTTTCCTTCTCTTAGGGGAGTGATTCTTGGTCTTGCTAGGGATGGCACGATCCATGCATCCTTGTAGGTGCTCATAGAGTGCAATTGCAAAGGATTCTGCAATTGGTTGGGAGGTGACTTTAAGGGGCTAGGTGTTTTGCTTACAAACACAAGGTGCAGGGTTTGAGTCTAACAAGGAGTAATTGGCTAGGCTTAAAATGGCTCGCAAGGGCAGTTAGCTTAGTACTAAACTATGAACTATGAACCTATGAATCTTGGGCAGTGTTATCCTTTAGAGTGGGGGCTGTGAAACTTACCACCTTTGCCTTAAGTAAGGTGAAGTTTGCTTTAGAAAAGTTTTTCACTGTGGTTTCCTTGGTTGGGGGTGGTGGTGGGGTGTGGACATCCAGGGTGATTAGTTTATGGTCTGATCTAACCAGTGACGGGTTGACCTCTGGTACAGAACACCTGTCACCCATGTTGGTGACGACCAGGTCCAATATGTTGTGACCTCTGGTAGGGGAGTTTACCAGCTGATCCAGGGCATTTGAGTTGATAAATTCCAGGAAGCACTAAGCCTGGGAGTTTGTACTCAAGTAGTTTTACCAGTTAATGGTAGGGTAATTGAAATAGCTCAATATCAGGGTGTTCGGTAGGACCTTCATGTTTTCCAGTGTCTCCAGAAAGGCAGAGTGGTGGTCCTGGGTCATGGAGAGTGATCTGTAGCAGGCCACAATTTGCATTGCAGATTTGCCCAATGTTAGTTGCACATGGATGATCTCAGAGGTATCATGCTGCACCACTAACCTGGAGGTGTGAGTATCCTTGATGAATATGCATACACCCCCTCCTTTTGTGTTTTGGTCCATGTTCTGTGGTCGAAATGTGTGGTATGAGTTGTAGCCCAGTAGTGCTGGAGTGCTTTCTGGAGCCTTAAACCAGGTTTCAGTTACTGCACAGATGTCGACATTCTCCATACTTAGGAGTGCTTCAAGCGCATGCATTTTGAGATTTAAACTCCTGGCACTGAGTAGCATAACCATCATTTTTTTACTTGTGCTGTTTACGGTGGTGGGTTTGAATTTTGAGCCTTGCCTAAAAAAGGCACTATGGGGGCAGCAAGAGCCTTGGCCAGTATTCAAAAGCCAAGGGGTGACAGGTGCAAGCCATCTCTTGCAAAGCAATGCGGCTTGTCGAGCATGTCATCCCAGGCTGATAGACACTGGATCCCCTTTGAATGACACCAGAAATGTAGCCAATTGTTGAAATTGATCATTTTTTCTTTATACTGAGGTATCATTCTTGGTGAGGGCAGGATGCTACTCAGGGTCAGGGTCATACCGGCCTGGGCTACAAGATCAATGAGCTCTTCCATGTCTCTTTTCATGTAGTCCAGGGAGGTACACCTCAGGTCATTCACACCAACATGAACAATGACAGAGTCATATTTCTACTTGTTCCGGAGTGACCTGAGTGCTTGTGTTATGTGGCAGATTCTGGCTCCTGATAGGTGGCTAACAGTAACCTTCTCCTTGTCCAACCTAGTGAGTGGGGTGTCAGTGTGCCTGACTATTGAGTCACCTATTACTAGTGTGTTAGGTATGTTATTTCGCCCTAAGGGCTGTGATTGTGTGGCACATTGATTTTGTGTTTTATGTGTTGTCTGTTTTGTGACGGGAGGTGCAGGTTTTGTAGGTGTCTGCTTTGGAGCTCTCTGATGCTTTTTCAGGTTTTTATTTAGAGCCTCTGAGTAAGATTTTGTGTATTTATGTGTATTTTTTGCCGGTGCTGGTTTAGTAGGTCCATGTGAGGCTGGAGGTGTGGTGAAAGTTTTAACCTTCTCCTCATGACTGTCTGTTCCAGTCTTGGGTGGAAAGACCTTAGCCTCCAGTTTGGCTGTATAATTGCATCTCTCACATATGTTAGTGTTTTGTGGTAGGAGGAGAGGGCTGTCTGTGTACATGAGGCAGTTGTAACATTGCCTCAGGATACCCAGATTCACCAGCTGGACTGGAGAGTACAACTGAAGTTGCCCTTTGGTCATGCCTGAATAGTAGGGTGAGCTGCTTAGTCGCTTGGTTGATGAGGGGTGGATAAAGAGCCTTGCCCTGCTGGGCAGTCAAGTGTCAGGCTATATTAATGCTTGCTATTAGGTCTGAGCAAGTGCTGGACTGTATGATGCTTTTTGAGTGCTTAGATTGAGAGTTAGACTAGTTTCAAGTGAAAAACTGAAGAAGAGACTTAGTGGAGCCAGAAATAATTTAATCCTAGCTAACCAGTGCTGCCTGACGCACAAAACTATGCAAACGCGTTTTTTAAACTACTAACATCTGGGCTGGAACCACTCCTCCAGGGATAGATGGCTGCTCAAAGTTCCCCTCTCTCGCAGGTGAACAGAGAAACTTGTGGGGTTATACTTAGGTTCATGTGGAAAAAGGTGATAAATGGGAGTTATATAACTGGAAACCAATAATATTAAATAATATGGATTATAAAATTTTCATGAATATTTTACAAAAAAGAATGGAAGAGAAAGTGGGTAAAGTTATAAATGAATATGTGTATGGTATAAAAGGAAAAGGGTTCTAGATTTGATATTGATAATCAGGAAATTAGTAGAAGATATATTATATAGAACTGTTCATACAAAATCAATGGTACAGGATTATTAGAAAAATATGTATTAATGTGTGTATTAGCATTATGCTTAGTGCATTTAGAAGCTTGAAAAGAGTTAACACATTTATTCTATTTCATACTGCATAAATCTGTACAAACTGCAGTTGCTTTCTGACCTTGTACTGTTAGCTAAAATCTTGCTTGTGACTTGGAAATTTACTGAGAAGCAGGCGATTTCTGCTTGCGTTAGGAAAATAATGAATAGAACAATACTACTTGTATGAAACTTAGACAAGAAGTTCCGCTGTGCCATGAGAAAATACACAGCTGTAGAAGTTACAGATAATTAGTACAAAGCCTGCTTGAAAATATGAACTGCAATCAGCATTTGCTTGTATCTGTATTAGAAAAGTACCTTGAAAAGTAACACTGTACAATAGATGCTTGTAAACGGATTAATAGTCACCAAGGCTAGGTTGTTTTTCTGAAAAGTTTCTCACAAATCTAGTCATGTCAGCAGAAAATCTGAAATAACATCTGCTGTAGAACAATGCTAAAAGTTTTGTTTGATTACGTCAGCCTAGAAGGCCATGTCTTGTAAAATAGTATAAGAATGAACATACTTCCTGTTAGTAGTTAGACAAATCCTTGTATTTGCATGTTTTTGTCTCCTTGCTGCAAGTAAATTAAAGTGCCTTAACTGAACCTTACGTGTATTGGTCTTTGAAGTTTTTTCCTTTGACAGATTGGTCCTCCGGACCGGAAACCTTCACTTCGCCTCGGATCAGACAGGCCAGGTGGCTTGAAACCGTACGGGGAAGAAACCACATCGGTTCTTCTTATTTGAAAAGTCCTCCGACTGAATTGTCATACAAAAGAGGCCAGCCACTTTCTGATCTGCGACTGAAGGATGGGTTTATTCAAACCAGGTGATCAATCATGAAGGCTCAGGTAAGGTGAATCTACCTTCTTTTTCTGTTTTAGATCAGGGACTAGATTTGTATTTGTTCTGTTAAGACTTTATTTATAAGTCAGGGACAGAAAGATTACTGTCTTGTCATAGATCAGGGAAACATAGCAGGTAGGCAGTCATTCTGAAGAGACTATAAAAACATCCGTGGTACCACGTTAAAAATAAGGTGTTACGTAACGATTAAAAGGGTAGAACAAAAATGGGTAATAATTGTACAAAAAGGTTCCAAAATCCGCCATTAACCGAAGACACGAAATACAGGCAGTCACAGCGTGCTGATAATATTAAATACTACTCAAAATGGGTTAATAAGTATGAATTTGATGGTAAACTAGAAAAATCCTCACTTGTCAAACTTGTCAAACAGCTTAAAACCGATTCTAGAGGTCAGGTAAAAAAGCAACGTCAATTAGGAATTCCTCAGGCACACAGGAGGATTGAGGAAGTAAACCGAAGGGAACAAAAGAGTAATAATTCAAAAGCAATGTTTTTAGATAAAGAGGACAATAACTTAGTAATAGCATCAGCCCCTCCGCCTCCCTTACCAGAATATGAGGCAAGTGAACAAATTAGTCCACCCCCATGATATCCTGCTGTCACTGCGAGTAGAGACACTACAAAAGCAAAACCGTTTGTGAGAGATCCCGTCGAGACTTGGTCTCGGACACGGGCACTCAAAAGGGGACATTGAGTTATATCAAATGGGTAGAAATTCATGATTTATGAGTGAAGAAGAAATATGCCCACTTATAGAAGTGCCTAATCCTCAGGCAGGGCAAGAAGGTCAGGACCCAACTATTCTAGTGTATAGACCCTGGACTCCGGAAGACATCTGGAAAGCCACTGAAGGAATTCCCCATCCAAAAGTTAATTTTAGAAAGTTCTTAGAAGATTTGCAAGGAATGAGGCTGAGGCTGAGTTATAATTTAAACGGAGAAGAGGTAGAAAAAGTAGTCAGACAAATTGTGGGACCAGATTGGCACATGATTGGTGGCGACTGGAATCCCCGTGACATTGCGCTCAGGCCCCTCCCACATAGCAGAGCAGAGTTAGACAACAGAGTGAAAGGTCTTACAGACCGAATCTCTGAGAAATGGAAGTCTAGGGCAGACTGGACTTGCATTAATCAATGCATCCAACAGGAAGGTGAAACTGTTGACCAATATTATGCCAGACTATTAGAATGTTTTAATAACCATTGTGGAATGCAGGTTCCTGAAGATCAGACAAACGATTCCCCATATGAGCAGCAGTTAAAGAATGCATTTTTGAAAGGCAGTATTGCACCTATAAGCAGTTTTATTACAAAACACATGGTAGATCATCGTACAAGCAGGTTACAATCATTGCTTGAATATGCTAGGCATGCCGAAAGGCATTTTAATAGCAAAAAGAAAAAGAAAACTCAAGTATTTTTTGTAGAAGATGGAGCAGAAGTATATGTAGTACAGTCCGGGAAAAAGGGCAAGAAAAATGCCCAGGGAAACAATCAATCTGATCAACGATCAGAGGACTTTGAAGGGCTAAAGAAAAGGGGTGAATGTTTTAAATGCAGTAAGAAAGGACACTTGGCAAGGGATTGCAAGAAAAACAAGAAGGGAACCACGGAGGATAAGGAGGGTGAGGACTGACTATATGATAGTCAGGAATCACTAGAAGGGGATAGCAGACAAAGGACAAATGAGTATGTGATAGAGGGAGTAGAGAATGTGACAGAAGAAATAGAGGAAGTGCAAGAAGTCACGGATAGTGAAGAAAATGAAATATTGGATTTGGCTTTATTGAGCTTAGAGCTCTATTTAGCAGACACGAAACCAGAAGTTACACCCCTGGTAGAAGGGAGGGAAGTCAGATTCTTGTGTGACTCAGGGGTATCACAGACCCTGGTACATCCCTCCAAACTGCCAGAGAATTCAGAGTCACCTGATTACATATTAGTGAAAGCAGCTAATGGACAGCTGTATCGGGAGCCCCTCTCCCATAACATTGTGATAATTGATCCTGTTTCAGGACTGACCCAGAAAAGCAAAATTGTTGTATCTGCAAAATGCCCAGTAAACCTCTTGGGCAGAGACCTTATGCAGTTATTTGGTATAGCAGTAGTTCCGACTATGCAGGGTATGGAAGCACAGTGACAAATTGATACCTTTGCAGTGCAATCATCGGAGGGTGAAATGTTTTATTGGTACAGCCAGGACTTGGTTATGATTGGTCCAGGGGCAGTAACCAAAGTGTTGATGAACATAGCCGTCAGCAAGTTCCCCTCCCTTGACATTGATAAACAGCATTTGTTGCACTGTACTCTGTATTATTGTAATACACCAGGACCTGATAAGGAATATGAGCAAGAATTGTTTAGAAATCATGCAAACAGATTGGTATTACGTAATCTGTACTGGGACACAGAAGGGAAAAGTTTAGTCAGCTGTTCATTGCCCCAGGAGTTCTTTGCACTTTATAAATCTAATCGATTACCACATGTTAGCTTAACTAAGGACAAGAATGTAAAATGGGTAGACTTAGGAGAGAAAGTCACGAGATGGGAAAAACAGACAGAGTTAGAACTGTCAGAACAGGGAATACAAATGCAGAAGCTGAATTGGATAACTCAGACCCACCCAGCTGTACACTTGCAGTCTAGCAAGGACAGCTGATTAGCACTCCTATTGAAGGAGGAAGAGAATGCCTTACAGAATATACCAGAAAATCTCTGGTCAACAGGAAAATCAGATGTAGGACTTATTCGTACAGCAGGACCAGTTACTATTACGCCAAAGTCAGCATTTAGACCACAAAAGAGACAGTATCCCTTAAGAAAAGATGCAGAGGTAGGAATCAAACCTATTATAGCAGCTTTACTTAAGGAAGGGGTGCTGGTAGAATCTCCTGATTCACCATGTAACACACCCTTATTTCCTGTTAAGAAAGCGAATGGAGAGTGGCGTATGGTCCAAGATTTACAAGCTGTAAATGACGCAGTAATACCAAGGACACCTATGGTGCCAGATCCACACACCTTGTTGAATGATTTAAAACCTCAACAGAAATATTTTTCTGTGGTAGATATCAGCAATGCGTTCTTTTCGATACCGATACACCCTGACAGCCAGCATTGGTTTACATTCACATTTCAGGGGAAAAGGTATACATATACGCGACTACCACAGGGGTATTGTGAAAGTCCAACAATATTCTCACAAGAAATGGCAAGCAACTTGGCGAGATTTACCCCACCAAGAGGTAGTCAGATTTTGCTTTATGTTGACTATATCCTGTTGGCGTCCCCCACCCAGCAAGACTGTAAAGAAGATACCATAGTGCTATTACAATTTTTAGCCACTGAAGGACATAAAGTAAACAAAAATAAACTGCAGCTTTGGAAAAAAAACAAGTTACATACCTAGGATATGTAATATCCAAGGAAGGTATAACATTATATGAGGACAGAAAAATAGCGATTTTACAAGCACCAAAACCCACTGCCAAGAAGGAAATTATGTCCTTCCTGGGTACGACTAATTTTTGTCAGAGTTGGATTCCAAACTATGCCTTGGAATCTGCACCATTAACTAACCTGATTTATAAAAAGCCTATGGCAGCATAGGATTTGTTACAATGGACACCAGAAGCAGAATCTGCTTTCTGCAAACTGAAACAGTTAATAGCGTCCTCATTAGTTTTGGGATTACCAAACTATCATAAACGTTTTTCCAAACTGTAGATTGTAAGCAAGGTTATATGACATCAGTGTTAACACAGCAGCATGGGGACAAGCAACGCCCTATTGCTTATTATTCATCAAAACTGGACCCAGTGGCACGGTCTTTACCTCACTGTGTACAAGCAGTAGTTGCAGCTGCAATGGCAGTACAGGCTTTGGCCTCAGTAGTGTTGTTCCACCCTCTCACATTGAGAGTGCCTCATGCAGTCGCGATTATTTTGCTACAAGAAAATGTAGCATATCTTTCCCCTGCTAGGCATCTTTCCTGCATGACTATATTGTTGATCCAACATCATATGACAATTGAACGATGTATGACTTTGAACCCTTCTACCTTGCTCCCAACCCCTGCAGATGGCACACCACACAGCTGCCTGCAGGTGATTGAGCAAAAGACACTGCCTAGAAAAGATCTTATGGATGTTCCCTTGGATGATGCCGAGGTGACATGCTACGTGGACGGCTCATGCAAAAGGGGTCCTGCAGGACAGAACCTAGTAGGATATGCAGTGGTTTCTGACACAGACATTATAGAAGCGAAATCTTTACCACATAGTTTATCTGCACAGGCAGCAGAATTGATTGCCTTGACACAGGCATGTACCTTAGCAAAGGGTAAATGTGTGAACATTTTTACTGACAGCCAGTATGCTTTTTCTACTGTACATGTTTTTGCACAACAGTGGAAAAATCGAGGAATGATAACATCTACTGGCAAACCAATCAATCATGCACAGTTTATTTTAGATGTTTTAGAATCTATTCAGTTACCTCAGAAAGTAGCTATTTGTAAATGCACAGCTCATACCAAGCAACAGGACAGGATTTCAAAAGTTAATGCGAGAACTGATACAGCCACACAGCAGGCAGCTTCAGAGGTATTTCTTTTGAATGAGGAACTACAACCCTCTGAGATTTTAGACTTAGAAATGTTAAAGACAATGCAAATACTTACTACGCAAACTGAAAAACAAAGATGGGTAAAACGAGGAGCAATTCTTGAAAAGGGGTTGTACATCTCTAAAGAAGGGAAACCAATATTTCCATCTAATTTGTTTAGATATGCAGCTTTGTTGAGCCATGGGCAGTGCCATGTCTCAACAGGGGGGATGGTACAGCTGGTGAACCAAGTGTTCACAACGTATGGATTTACAAACTACTCTAAAAAATTTTGTTCGTTATGCCACATCTGTAATAAACATCATGCACAAGGGGCATTAAAGCCCAAGCAAGGGAGTTTCCCTACACCACTGTATCCATTTCATACTATTTGTATGGATTTCATAGAGTTGAATAAATGTGAAAATAAGAAGTATTGTGTTGTCATTGTAGATATGTTTTCCAGATGGGTGGAAGCCTTTCCGACTAAAAATCCAGACGCTACGACTGTGGCCAAAGTGCTTGTTAAAGAAATCATCCCTAGATTTGGCATTCTGGAAAGGATCTACAGTAACAACGGCACACACTTCGTGAATCAGACCATACAGCAGTTAAGTAAACATTTTTGTATTTCTCTAAAAAATCATTGTGCACATCACCCGCAATCAGCAGGGCTAGTAGAGAGGCATAATGGGATTTTAAAGAGTAAGCTAAGAAAATTAATGACAGAAACGCAGAGAAACTGGGTGTACTGTCTGCCCCTGGCACTGTTGAGCATGAGAACTGTTCTGAATGCAAAAGGATTGACTCCTTTTGAAAGGCTCTTTGGAAGGGCTTACGATATACCTCAGTGGAAATCTCTCATGCCCACGGACCAGGAAGCTGACAGTACATTAGCAGAGTATATGCGTAATTTGTTAAATTCTAAACATTTGTTGTAGTTAAATTCTGTTTCAGATAAAGAATGAACCAGACCATCAGAAGTGGCAGTGCCCCCTGGAGCGTGGATCTGGCTGAAGATAGTTAAGAAGAAAAATTGGGCGTCTCCGAAGTGGGAAGGTCCATATCAAGTGCTTTTGTCAACACCCACAGCAGTCAAATTTGCGGAGCGTGCCTCTTGGATCCACTTGACGCACTGTAAATTAGTTAAAAACTTTGAACTGGACAAAAATCTTGTTACATGCCAAGAGCAAAAATGATGGAGTCCAGAAGAAACAGGAATGCAGAACAACCCTTTCCTCAGAAGTATTGCATAATCATCCTGTTAACTGTATTAGTGACAATAATCTTTTTGTTGTGGCCTTTTCTTTTTCCAGCCACACAGACTGAACTGAATAAACGTGAAGTGTTACTCATAAACTGGCATCCAAACTTTAACACTTACCAGGCAATTAAATATGTGTATGCTGAGACTTTCAATGTTTCGAATTGCTGGATTTGCACAGCTTTGCCGACAGTATACGGGGGGATTATTAATGACTACAGTCCCCCTAGGGATCAATGAGACCTGGGAAAACTTGATTTATGATATTATGATACTTCAACCATTACAGCACAAGATAAAATAGCATTGCACTTGTCTGTTCCACAAAAAGGAACTGTGTGTTTTTATAAAAATGATACTGTTCAGGTGGGTTGGAGCAATTGCAATGTAACTGTTCCTTATAGATGTTACACTAAAGGTAACAAAGTAGATCTTTATTGTAATACAAACTATGATTCATTTCTTGGATTGATGCACAAAACACTTAATGAAGTAAAACATAATTCTGTTCTTTATAAACAGCTGTCTATAATTGATAGAAAAATGTTTCATGCAGGGCGAGTGTACATTCATAGCAAGGTTACTACTAAAGTAGAGGATTGTTATTTTGTATGTGGCAGAAAGGCATACAAATGGTTATCTGAGAATTGGTCCGGCAGTTGTTTTTTGGGTTACCTGGTTCCGGCTATACGACACACTGCAGTTTTGCCTCATGGGAAAATTTGAAATGTCCGAGAAGTCGTCAAGAAACCTGTAAATCCAGTGGGACAAATCGATGCACATTGGAAAGGCCATCACTCTCTAGGCAAAGGACTGACACACATGGACTTGAGTAATAGCGTTATATCGTGGGCAGGCATATCACCAGCATATGGAGCAGTGAAATCGATCTGGGAGCTGAGAAAACTGTCAAATCTTTTCGAAGTAATGAGCAACGCAACTTTTTCTGCTCTCGAATTGGTGACTGATGAACTGAATGCTATGAGAACTGTAGTGCTCCAAAACCGGATGGCTCTCGACTTCACCCTAGTGGCGAGAGGTGGTACGTGTGCTTTAATCCAAGAAGAATGCTGTTCGTATATTCCTGACCGTAAACATGAGATAGACAATCATCTTGAGGTAATTCAGCAAGTGTCGGCCATGACCAAACCAGGCCCAAACCCACTGATGGACTTTTTCCAGAAATGGTTTGGGGGTGGGGTACCATCCTAATGAACACCCTGATTGCCATTTATGTAGGAATGCTCCTACTGGGAGTATGTATTTGTTGTGTTATCCCCTGCATGAAAAGATTGATTAAAGACCTTATAGACATGTCAGTTTCTGAAACCTTATATCAAAGTACTGAGTTTGAAGAAGTGTTCAAAAAAATACAGTATTTAAATTGATTTTAACTGTGTGGAACGAATATTAACTGAACTGGAAGTTTTCACTCTGCTCTTCAGTTAGTCCCACCCACCCTCCCTGTTTTTGTTTTGGTGTTAATCTTAGTGGCCTTGCAACTGCCCGCCCCTCTTGTAAATTTGTGTTTGGATACTCCTTCTGGGCCCATCTCATTTGCTCACTCAACTGAGTGCAGTGAGATCATATTCTGATTTCAGGCACTCCTACTGTGTACAAAGAGAGCATCTGGGAAACAGAAAAAAAAAAGCTTGTTTCCTGCCTTTCCTGTTAAGTGGTATAGACTATTTGTAGGCTTCTGAGCCCCCAAGCCCTTCTGTGTTAGAGGGAAGCCTTCTAGCTTAGTTTTTTTTCTTATAACTGGCCAGTTTTCTAGTTTCAACACTCAAATCTGTTTCTTTGATCTCAGCACTTGTTCAGAAAAAAAAAAAAAAATTTCATCTGCTTTTACTGTACTTGTGTTTCTACCTACTTTTTACTTTTGCATCATCTTAAAAGTACTCAGTTGTATTTATTACTGCTTGGTGTAACTCATTCTAAGCCTTTTGGCTTAAACACTTGGGCTTCGGACCAGTTGTTTTGCACTGAGAGGGTTTGTGGTCTGCACTGTAGTGGCAGAACAGGTAGCTTACATCCTTCTAGGTTGGGAACTGCTGATTGAGGGCTCAGTGTCTGTTATTCTAAAAGTGTATTAATTCTGGTTTAAGCACTTGGGCTTTCAGGCCAGTTATTTTACATTAAGAGGGTTCGTGGTCTGCACTCTTGTGGGAGGAGAGGCTGGACTCTGCCCTTCTGAGCTGGGAATTTCTGGTTGAAGGCCTATAGTGCATGCATATCTGAACTGCTTCTTACTGAAGTTGGTGCGCCTTGTTTGCTGTGGCATAGACTGGATTCGGGCCTGCTGGATCTAGCTTTGTTTGTGTAACTTGAGCACTAATCCAGGCATTCTCTAAAGTATTCAATTGTATTCATTACTGCTTGGTAGTAACTTGATTAAAGTGTAGCTATCATTCTAAGTCTTTTGGATTAAGCACTTGGGCTTCAGACCAGTTGTTTTACATTAGGAAGATTTGTGGCATGCACTGTGGTGGCAGGACAGGTAGCTTTCATCCTTCTAAGTTGGGAACTGCTGACTGAGAGCCCAGTGTCTGTTATTCTTAAAGTGTATTAGTTCTGGTTTAAGCACTTGGGCTTCAGGCCAGTTATTTTACATTAAGAAGGTTTGTGGTCTGCACTCTTGTGGGAGAAGAGGCTGAACTCTGCCCTTCTGAGCTGGGAATTTCTGGTTAAAGGTTTATAGTGCCTGAATATTTGAACTGTATCTTACTGAAATTGGTACACCTTGTTTGCTGTAGCATAGACTAGATCCAGGCCTGCTGAATCTAGCTTTGTTTATATGCTTGTTGTTTGTTTGCTTGTTATTTCCTGGAACGCTAATTCCACCTAATACACGGCTTCTCAGTGCTTCTGTGGATCACTAGTGATATCTGCATTGCTTACTGTACTTATTTCCTTGTTTCACTTGAAAGAAAGTTACTGTTTGTCATTTTTGCATTTAAGTTACCTGTGACACATTGCACTTAAGTTACCTGGCACTTGCTCACTAAAGCAATTATATAAGTCAGCACTAAAAATTAAAAGCACTACACCCTCACTCCCCACTGGCCCTGGTTTTCAATTATTAAGGAATTCCCAATATTATTCTAGCATGTCCAAAGGTCAGTTGTCAATCTCCTCTCCGGTCCAGCTGGTGAATCTGGGAATCTTGAGGCAATGTTACAACTGCCTCATGTATACAAACAAACCTCTTCTCCTCCCAACAACTTCCAACACATGTGAGAGATGCAACCATATAGCCAAAATGGAGGCTAAGCTCTCTCATCTCAGTACTGGCATAACCAGTCAGGAGGAGAAGGAAACCACACTCACTACAATTCCAGTCTCACATAGACCTACCACGACAGCAAACCAAACACATAATCACACAAAAACATACTCGGAGGCTCTAAATAAAGATCTGCCGAAGCAGCAGAGACCTCCAAAGCAGACACCCAAGCAGCCGCTACCCCAAAACAAAACACGTGCAACACATATCTCACAAAGCCAGTGTGCCAAACAGTCACAGCCCTTAAGACTAAACAACACACCTGATACACTTGTAATAGGTGACTCTATCAGGCACACTGACGTCCCGCTCACCAGGCTGAACAAGGAGAGGGTCATGGTGAGCAGCCTGTCGGGCGCTAGGATCCTCCACATAACACAAGCACTCAGGTCACTCCAAGGCAAGTACAAATATGACTCAGTCATTGTCCATGCTGGTGTGAATGACCTGAGATGTACCTCCCTGGACTACATGAAAAGACATAAAGGAGCTCTTTGATCATGTAGCCCAGGCCGGTATGACCCTGACCTTGAGTAGCATCTTACCCTCACCAAGAATGATGCCACAATATGAAGACAAGATGATCAATTTCAACAATTGGCTTAAGTACTGGTGTCATTCAAAGGGGATCCAATGCCTGTCAGCTTGGGATGATATGCTCGACAAGCCACGATGCTTCGCTAGGGACGGCTTGCACCTGTCGCCCCTGGGCTTTTGGATATTGGCAAAGGCTCTTGCTACCCCCATAGTGCCTTTTTTAGGCAAGGCTCAAAAGACAAACCCACCTCCATAGGTATCACAAGGGATAAGAAACTAAGAGTAATGCTACTCAACGCCAGAAGTCTAAACCTCAAGATGCACGCTCGAAACTCTCCTTAGCATGGAGAACATCGATATCTGTGCAGTAACAGAAACCTGGTTCAGGGCTCCCGAGAGCACCCCAGCACTACCAGGTTATACCTCATACCATGCTTTACGGCCCCAAAACTTGGACCGAACCACAAAAGGAGGGGGAGTATCGATATTCATCAAAGATACCCACACCTCCAGGTTGGTGGCAAAGCACGAAGCATCAGAGACTATCCATGTGCAACTAACAGTGGGTAAAACTGCCTTCCAGTTTATAGCCTGCTACAGACCACCCTCCCAAACCCAGGAACCCCACTCGGCCTTCCTGAGAACACTGGAAAATATGAAGGTCTCTCCAAACACCATTATATTGGGCGACTTCAACTACCCAAACATAGACTGGGAGCATTACTCTAGCTCCAACACCCTAGCCCAAAGGTTCCTAGAATTTATAAACTCAAATGCTATGGAACAACTTGTTACCACTCCCACAAGAGGGGAAAACATACTGGATCTGATCATCACCAACATGGGGACTCTATGCTCCAGACCAGAAGTGTATCCCTCACTGGTAAGATCAGACCATAAACTAATCTCACTGGATATTCACATCCCGACCCCACCCCTGTCCAGAAAACCACAGTGAAAAACTTCTCTAAAATAAATTTCACACTCCTCAAAACTGAGGTGGAATCCTTCAAAGCCCCCGGGCCTGTGGAAAATACGGCCCAGACTGCAGAATCCTTTATAAACGCATTCTATGAACACCTTCAGGAATGCATGGATCATGCGATCCCAAATAAAACCAAGACCCAATCCTCCAAAGGCAGACGTCCTGTCTGGTGGACCCCTGCCATAAACAAACTATACAATAGAAGGAGGAAGCTACTAAATGATAGAGCAAAATCCCAAAAAGGGAAGGCATCACTGATCAGTATTAGCAAAAAACTATGGGCACACATAAAATTGTCTAAGGCCAGCTTCGAGAGAAATATTGCACAGGACACTAAGGATAATCACAAGGCTTTCTTTAGTTATGTTAGGAACCTGGGTGGTAATTCCCAGATATGCTCAGAATTAGTCCAAAATGACAAAAAATACTACGAACCCACAGACATTGCCAACATCCTAGCTGACAGGTTCAGCGCAAACTTCTCCCCCCCCTCCCCACCAAAAGGGCAAATATCTATCCCAGCATAGTGCTTCCCCTCTGACATCTCAGATGCTCAGGTAAGAGCCGCCCTCTCCAAAGCAAAAAACACAGCATCAATGGGACCAGATGGTGTCCTGGGCTGTGTCCTACATGAACTCCAAGAAGAGCTAAACCCAAACATAAAACTACTGTTCAATCTCAGCCTTACTAGAGGATATGTGCCCAAAGAGTGGTGTACAGCAACAGTGGTCCCTCTCCATAAAGGTGGTGCCTCAACGGATCCTGGAAACTATCGCCCCATAAGCCTGACTAGCTTGGTCTGCAAAGCTATGGAAAGGATCATCATGGACCTCATAAATAAAGATATTGGGGACCTACAAACACTGGATCCTACCCAGTTCGGCTTTGTTAAGGGCAGATCCTGCCTCTTAAACCTGGTTGATTTCTTTGAAACAGTCACCAAGGCCATTGATGAGGGGAAGGTGGTCCACACAGCCTACCTGGACCTCGCAAAAGCCTTCGATACAATACCCCACTCAGGCATTATAGATAAGCTCACCAGCTTAACTATAAACCCCTATGTCACTAGATGGATTGCAAACTGGCTCAAGGACAGAACCCACATGGTTAGAATTGCTGGAGCCATGTCAGACTCCAAACCAGTTACAAGTGGTGTCCCACAAGGCTCAGTCCTGGGACCTCTCTTGTTCGGTATATATTTCTCGGAGGTACAAGCCAACACAGAAGGACTGTGGCTGACCAAGTTCGCAGATGACTGCAAACTGGGCGCCATAATTGACTCTCCAGCCGACACAATCATCCTCCAAAAGGGCCTCATAGAAACAGACAACTGGTGCCAGAGCCATGGCCTCAAGCTAAATGCCAAAAAGTGTATAGTCATCCCTTTGGCAAAACAAAGTGCCCTCAAATTACCACATAGGTGGTAATCCATTAAGTACAGAAGAAGTAATTAGGGACCTGGGGACCCAAGTTGATAGCAATCTCTCATTTGACAACCACGTGGCCCAAGTGGTTAGAAAAACATTTTATATAGCTCACCTAATCATGAAGGGATTCACATCTAGATCAGGGGAGGTCATTGTGCCTCTTTACTCATCCCTCATCAGGCCCATAATTGAGTATAATGCCCCTTTTGGGATGTACCTTATCAGACACCTGCAGCAACTGGAAAGACCCCAAAAGTACCTCACCAAGAGGATCAAAGGGCTCAAACAGATGCCATATGCTGCCCGGTTAAAGAAACTCCAGCTCTACTCAGTGGCATACCGCCTGTTCAGAGGCGATCTGTGCCTGACGTATAAAGCCATGTCCAACCTGGAATTAATGGACATGCTGCACCTCAGAAAATCCAAATCCCATCGAGCTACGCGCTCGAGAGACTTGAACCTCAGCACTGAAATAAATAGGACATGCTGGAGGGACAGATTCATAACCCAGAGGCTCCCTTCACTCTGGAATAAAATCCCAGTCCAGGTTAGGCATTGTCCCTCATTGACTCTCTTCAAGAGGAATCTTGATGAGTGGATGGGAGATCATAGGTTTACCCCGGGTATTACTTCTGTGTCACTGTTAGACAGAGGCACAGTATACTAACCTCGAAAAAGGGCATAGCAAAATAAATTTAAAATGGGTGGCGAAAGCCAAACACATTCTGGCTAGGCTTATAAATGCCCTAGGGCAGATAGCCTAGTATGAACCTATGAACCTATGAACCTATGTTAAAAGACTAAAATGCTTTCATAAGTTTAAACTGAATGACTCTCTTAACTGCAAATCCTGAGTGGAAGAGGTTAGGAAAAGAAAACAAACTGTTTTTGCTTATTTTAAAAGTAGAATAAAAGTATTAATAGGGGGGAAATGTTAGAAAAATATGTATTAATGTGTGTATTAGCAATATGCTTAGTGCATTTAAAAGCTTGAAAAGACTTAACACATTTATTCTATTTCATACTGCATAAATCTGTACAAACTGCAGTTGCTTTCTGACCTTGTACTGTTAGCTAAAATCTTGCTTGTGCCTTGGAAATTGACTGAGAAGCAGGTGATTTTCTGCTTGCATTAGGAAAATAATGAATAGAACAATACTACTTGTATGAAACTTAGACAAGAAGTTCCGCTGTGCCATGAGAAAATACACAGCTGTAGAAGTTACAGATAATTAGTACAAAGCCTGCTTGAAAATATGAACTGCAATCAGCATTTGCTTGTATCTGTATTAGAAAAGTACCTTGAAAAGTAACTCTGTACAATAGATGCTTGTAAATGGATTAATAGTCACCAAGGCCAGGTTGTTTTTCTGAAAAGTTTCTCACACATCTAGTCATGTCAGCAGAAAATCTGAAGTAACATCTGCTGTAGAACAATGCTAAAAGTTGTGTTTGATTACGTCAGCCTAGAAGGCCATGTCTTGTAAAATAGTATAAGAATGAACATACTTCCTGTTAGTAGTTAGACAAATCCTTGTATTTGCATGTTTTTGTCTCCTTGCTGCAAGTAAATTAAAGTGCCTTAACTGAACCTTACGTGTATTGGTCTTTGAAGTTTTTTCCTTTGACAAGGATTTAAGCAAAGCTTTTGATTCAGTTCACCATTTTGTATTATGAAAAATATTTCCAGATGAAATTCACAGCTGTGATGGATAGTATTCAGTCTGAGGTGAAGACTCTGGCCACAGTGATCCACTGAACAGCCTCTGGTTTGATCTTTAGATTGTAGGCATGGTGTAGTAGCACTAGAGAGTGTCAAAAAAATTCCCTTTCTTTTATGGTCAAACACTCTACTAATTGAGCTGGAGTTGCTCATACCCTGATTTACTCTGGGTGTCCCTAATAACCAGGTGACTGAAACTATGACAGATGGTTTTATATCATAGCAGTAATGGATAGTATTGTCTAAAAGCAGTTGTTGGAGCAGTGGAATAAAGTCAGTGATAATTTATAACATTAGAGTGTGTTTGGCAGGTCAGGTCTAATGGAAGGCTAAAACATTTCCAGCTCTTCAGATGCAAGGTGCTTGATAATCAAGCATGTCACAGTCTTCAGATACAAATATTAGCTGTGTAGAACTGCTCAGGCACATTTATTAATTTGGTCTCTCTCGTTCACTCCATATCTCTGAATTTCCGTAGCAAATGTAATAGAGACTTTTGTAAGTGAGAGGCATGCATACAACTGTTTCAGAAAAGCAAGCTGCCCAAACCTGGTTGATACCTCAGCAACATATATTAGTCTTGGATAGGGAAGTAATTTGCTACTATACTGCCTCTCAGGAGCCCTTATGTGCATGCAGTGGGTGGCTTTTACAATCTACAGAAAGTCAGACACTGCAGGGAGCATCACACCACCACTCAAGCTGTTTGAGATTCTGCTGGGAAATACTGCAGTCTTTTACATTATACAATGAGGTCAGTAAAACTTCTGAGATACAGCCATATGCAATTCTTTTCTCAACAGTACTTTTAAATGAGTTCAGAAATCTTCTGATTCATTTAGGAGGATAAAATTCAGACCTTTTTTGGACTGTAGCAGAGGCTATCTTGTCTGTGGCAGCTCTTCCAGCAGCAGTCTGCATTAGTCTTTTCAATCTCTTGGCTTTAGCTTAACTCTGTTCTGCTGTCCATTCAGCGCACTGGATAACCAGACTTAATTCTGATGAATACTCTTGCTAAACAAGAACCCCTTCTTTGAATTAATGCCATTATGCTTACTAACAGAATGTAAGCCTACTCACTTCATTATGGTTTAACTGGAAATCTGTTACCCTGATGATGTCAGAATCATACAAGAAACCTGGGCTCTTCTTCCTGCTAATCTCTGCTGCAGAAGAGCTTTACCCTACTACACTGCAGACATCTACATGAACTTGTTTCTCCAGAGAGACTTTCCTTGAGAGTAGTAACAACAAACAAGCCAAGGGACTTGCTTCTGCCTTCCATCTAGGAACTTACAGTTCCTTTGATCAGTCCTTGTACCACACTGGCCAAGCACTTTTTTACTCTTCAAGCTGTGTGAGGACCCCTCTGTCAGTGGTAGCCCTGGCCACTGGCCAGGTGATTCCAAGTCCTTTGTTTGGAGGTTTACGTCCTTAGCCAGGATCGGAAATGAGCATACAGAAAACAAAGACAATTATCAGTTTGAAGTAAATTAGCCAAGGAGATGTATTGTTTCCTGCCTGGCTGTATGCATCGCTGCTAAGATGGGAAAACAGGTTTACTAGCCAGAGAGCTGAAAGGAAGAAGAAGAGTTAAATGCAGAATTTTATCTGTTAAGATTTTGTGATATGTAGATATGTGTGTGTGTGTGTGTGTGTGTGTGTGTGTGTGTGTGTGTGTGTGTGTGTGTGTGTGTGTGTGTGTGTGTTTGTTTATTGCTTGAGAAAACCCCTTAAGCCATTTAAGTAATTGGCCAAAAAGCAGTTATATTTAGCCTGGCTGCCTGAGCCTGCCTATCAGAGTTCTATATTTTCCAAAATGATTCCAGTTTCACCATTTTCTGTGGAGACCCAGATGTACTTGTGTACTACTAACTCAGTCATGTAACAGGAAGCATGCACTCCTTAACACAGTGCTAACAAATAGGCTGCAATAGTTCAACATCTTGAAAACCACTATCCATCAATATTATCAGTTAACAACCCCTTCCAAATAAACATACCCACTATGTTATTACTGGCACAAGTTCCAAAAGCTGTTTGCTGTTTCCTCCTGGACCCAATAGCAGTCATTCCAAGGCCGTTGTTAAATGATAGTCACTCAGAAGACACATCGCAACACTTTAACAATATGATGATATTCCAACACATGGCTGAGTGGTATGAACAAATAGTTCATTAAAGGTAGGTGCTTTCACAGTCATAAGATTGCTTCATCAGACCATTAACAAAAGTGTAAATACCATCATATTTAAAATAATGAACAACCAATCAAAAATCATCTATAGGCAAAAACTGACAAATCACAGTAACCTATGTTAATTGTTCCTCTAAAAACATCCAGTTCCTTTAATGAAGGGATTTTACCTTTAATAAATTATTGTTCGTACTACTCAGCCGTGTGTTGGAGTACCCTGTACTGTTTTTTATTTGGCAGTCCACTTCTTCTGGATTCACCATTCATCCTTGGTTATGGTTTCGTTATTTTGAATATTATGACATTACTGATTAGAAAGCATGTTGCTATTTCCAACACAAGGTACATGTGAAGTCCACCAGTGCAGTGCACTACAAAATTCACTATATAGTTGAAACTTTGGGGTATCTCTTGGATACACATATAGCAGCATACCTAAAATCACACTAACCAGTTCTTAACTACCTAAAAAGTTCTCAGAAGGAAATTGACTTTGTTACTTGAAGGAAAGCACAACACATCTTGCATCCTTACCCAGCAGTAATAAAATCTTTACCAGACCATAAGACATAGCAAATCTCCTAGTACAATACTGTAATGAAACCCTTCCGATCTGCACTTTTACACAAAATAGTAATAATGTTGTTTGCTGTGACAACCTGTTTAACAAACTCCACTGCAAGTCTTCATGTTCCATTAAAGCAATAACAAGAAGCATAGTAAATAAACTGTTAACCAAACACCCACATGTTAAGAAAAGCTGTGAAGATATACTCATGCAAGACTTTGTAAAAATCAGTGTCAGATTTATCATTACTCCACTCATGCATATATATTACATGCATATCTCCCACAATGAAATGAGGACATTTTCACTTCATACCCTAAGATAAAATAATCTATTCTTAAAAAAATAACAGGCAGACATCTACCCTGCTTATACTACCAAAAATACTAGAAAAAACCCATCACTTAACAAATAAAGGTATGGCTTAATATAGAATATGCCCAATAGCAACATTGATTGTGAGATTATTTCAATCAGGGTCTTCATACTCCTGACTACAGCATTTCATACAATTAAACATACCTGACTGTTTGAAATTCTAACCTGCAATGATGTGGGTACAAACCACGCACACACACACACACACACACACACACACACACACACACACACACACACACACACACGCACACAGACACACTAGTTTAAGAGCTTCAAGATGCCCTTCTATCCCTCCTGCAAAGCCACTAATGGCATATCACAAGGTCTGTACTAGGAGTTTTAGTCAATATCAAACCAGTGAAATCAGTATGGAGCTTGCAGTCAATCTACAAATACAAACAGCAAAGAAAATATAATGAAAGTGTTTATTCCATTGCACTCTTTAAACATTTTAAAGAGAATCCTAGTCACTCTTTTGTTTTTCAAGTGTTGCAGTTAGTACATAATAGTTTGAGGTGGACCTTTAAGAGATAGAACTGAAGCTGCTTAAACAAAATGGATAATTAATTTGCAAGCAGATAAGCATTTTTGCTTGAATGAAAGTGTTCCTCTTAAGCCATTTTTGACATTACATAAATTGAGGCATTAATTTAATTGTTAATTACTGGTTCCTATGTGAATTAATTGATCTTAATTGCTCTTATGGTGTATATAAGGATGGTGTTCAGTTTTAATGGTTAGGTCTGAAGAAGTGTTTAGTGTACAAAAGCGCTTACCTCTTGTTAATTAAAAGGTACTTTTATTCTTGGGATCTTCAGTCAAGGTGTTTTACTTCCATTAAATTTAATTAATACCTCACCCTAGCAGCAAGTCTTCATACGCTACTTTGTATCAGTGAAATGCTAATCTGGAGGCAATCTACTAACCACAATTATTTCAGAAGCCCTGGGCAGTGACATCAGACTCATAATTATACATTTATAAACCATGAATATGATCCTTAGAACCTCCGAAATAAAACATATGCTGCACTCACTAAAGATTAAGTGTAGTTCTCAGTGATTGGAACATTGCATATCCAGATGGCTCCTATTTGGCAAAGTAAATGCACCCAAGTACCTAGGACTACATCTGATCCCAGTGCTGCCTTTTAAGAGCTACTTAGAATATAAGACAAGAACAACAAGCAGCAGTGCATGGCCTGACAATCTGCACAACAACTTCTTCCACTTCAACAAACAAATCTATCACCAACAATGAGGTGTAACTATGGGGTCTAAAATGGCCCCAGCATACACTAACATTCTCTTAAGTGCCTGGAGAAAAGAAATGTTAATCACAAGTCCATGCTTTAAACTAACAAAATTCTAACAAACTCTTTATAGATGATATCTTCTTCATCTGGCAAAGGTTATGCACAGAAATAGAAGATTTCATCCAAACCCTCTCTAACAGCATTGGCTTTCTTTCTTTCTTAATATCGGGCAATGGCACACAAGTACAATGCCTCGATATAGAGATGACCCTTGACAAAGAAAGATGCCGCTTCACTTATATCATCTTTCATAAGAAAACCTATGGGAACAACTTCCTGGAGTATACTAGCCAACACTCCTCCTTCATGAAAGCCAGTGTGGTTAGAGGCCAGTTCATCTGGCTCTCCAGATTGGTTAGCGAGGACTCGACCTTCTAATAAAAAATATGACTTCTTCAAACACCTCTTCCTCGAGAAAAAATACCCACAACCTTTATTAGACAAAATCCAGCAAGAAGTCAGCAATAATCCTACCACCAAATTCAAACCAATACTTTCAGCAGGTTTTGAGTCTAAACCTAATGAAAGCACAGTAGTTGATTACACAATCAGCTTCCCTCTCCCTAGCAACAGAGGCATGTTCCAAATCAGGAGAATCATCTCCCGCAACCGGAGCATCATCCAAGGTAGCAGACATCTCTCCCAAAAACTTGACACAAGCCCCACATTTTGTTTAAAAAAAAAACAAAACCTGTAATTACAATTCAAACAAGCCAATGCAATCCACTTTCAACTACCCAACCCAACAAAGAGCAGCAGGCATGTTCCCTTGTGGCTCGTGTGTTTCTTTCTAGCACACACACACACACACACACACACACACACACACACACACACACACACACACACACACACACACACACACACACACACAGGCACACATCCATGGATAGAAACTTACAGACCCAGTCACACACACTTTCACAGTGTTCACATCCACACATCCACACAGTGACACAACACCATTACGTATCTCCATTAACTATCTGTGTAGGGTGAAGTATCTCCACTTCTCCCTGTCCAGATTTCTCCCATTGAAAAATGTAGGTGTTCATGGTTAAAATGTGATGCCCACTAAATGCCTTTGAAACCATGCCCAGCACTTGTATAGTTTGGGTGTCTGGGAATCCTTAACTATTCAAAGACCAGTAAACAGTGCTGTGTTAAGTAAATTCCAAATACGTAAACTACGCCAAAATAAAAATTTAATGCAAAGCTTTCGGGCTAACCACCCTTCATTAGTACATAAAACACTACATTTCATTTTCACTTTTAAATAGGGCACATTTAAAATCACATGTCACAGCCAGCCTATCATCATTCGTTAGCAATTATTACTTTTAAAACAACAGTACCGAAAATTCATAAATATGTACATATACATACAAAAAAGATATACACATATGAACAACATCTGCCTGGAGTCTGATAATAATAGAGCAGAAATCAGAAGGAATGTGGCCACTAATGCTCTTAGTAAGCATATATCTGAGAACAATAGTACTCATAGGTTTAAGTTTAGAGGGATAGATACAGTGAGTATGGGAAATAGAGGCGGTGACATGAATAACATGTTGGAGTTGAAGGAATATGAATGGATTATCAGATTCCAGGCAGATGCTGAACCAGGTTTGAATAATGCAGTTAGTTTGAAACCTGTACTTGTAAAAAGACAAAGGGAGAGCCTTTAGTTTTATAACAATTTTTAGTACTTTAAAGATATTTTAGTTGCAATATAGAAAGGCTGTCTGAATATTCAAAACTTTTTATATCTTATGTATTCTCTATACTGTTTATGTTGTTCATATGTGTATATCTTTTTTTGTATGTATATATACATATTTATGAATTTTAGGTACTGTTGTTTTAAAAGTAATAATTGCTAACGAATGATGATAGGCTGGCTGTGACATGTGATTTTAAATCCTTAACTATGCCAATACTGTGTAGCATGCTGAGAAGGTTCTTTACACACATCTATATTACCATATCAAATAGTAAAAATTTTGGATGCTCACATGAGCGAAAACAGAGGAGAACAAACTTGCTATTGGGGGGGGCTGCGCTCCCCCCCCGCTAAATATATATTCCAACTCCAAGGTCGCACTACAGTGAGGAAAGGGCAAATATTCCAATCCTCACTGTACCGTGACCCCAAAAAAACAAGTTAATTCTTGTCCGTTTTTGCTCATGTGAGCATTCGACATTTTTACCATTCGATATGGTGATATAGACCCTCTTTACGCAGACCTCTCCCTTGCATTTGGCACTCTGAGCCTTGCTGCCTAAGGGTGCACAGTGGTGGTCCTAGATAACGGCGGGGGGGTGAATGGGCTGAACTGAAAAAATCTTGCAACGTATACAAGAGAACTTGCACTTGTCTTCCATGCTTCACAAATGTCTGCAAATAGCCTACTATCTTCATTGTCTTGATGTTTTATTATGTAAAAATTCACTAACTAAACTATCCTTAACTAACTACATACAGAGAAATAAAGGTTTTCCATAAGAAAATGGCTCCCATTTACAGTATATGCTAAAGTTTGTTTGTATTTTCTCCTAATGCCAGTGAAGGCCTTCTAAGAAACTATCAGCTTATAGGTATCTGGTGATGGTAAATAGTGTTTTCAGTTATTTTATAATCAAAACAAACATATAAAACAAATGTTATAGTTTTCATGCAAACTATGTCATATACAACAGAACTTGTGTTATTATTTTGTGCCAAGAAATGTATATGTGATCCTCTGAGACAACTATAAAATACTTTGTGTCTTTATGTCACGGGACAGTCAGATGTTTCTGGAAATGCTGAATCATACTTTAACAAAATTATAAGCCCTACATGTTTTCGTTTTCTAATATTTTTCTTTTAGCTAGGTTTCATAGCAATGAACTGCAGGATGGCCCAAGCCTTGCACTACACAGGGAGAATATGCCACTGTGTAAACCAGACATGAGCAGCTAACAAGGGAAGTGCTGCATGGGTAGGCAGTTAGCTATGCTATGCGTCAAGGGGAGCATATGATGTTAGATGGCAAAGTCACAATGTCAGCTGAATGGTGCAAAAGATAAGATATATAGTAGGACAAAGTGATGCCCTCACACAACCCTGCCTAAGCTCCTAAGAATGTATAAAATGGCCACAACAGGTAACATGAACCTGTAGCTGCTGTGACAGAATGTCACAAGGCATGACATAGCAAACAAATAGAACATATGTGAAAACCTTTTAACTGGTGACCACACATCTGAACACTATATAAGTTCCAGTAAAAAGGTAGAAACAGGTGTACAAAAAAGTAAAAAGGAGGATATATAGCAATCAGAGGTACACATGGAAAACATAAGGGGAAACATAGGTGGGGTGGGTGGGGCACAACTCTTTTGTGGGGATAGGACCCCCTTTTATATACAGAAAGAAGGAATGATGGGAAGGGTAAAAGGGAACTGGAAAGGAAAGGTGGAGGAGGATAAGCAGTGGAGGCAAACAAACAAACAAGCATGAAGCAGTACAGACAAGCAGGGGTGAACTAGCACACACTAGGTTGGTGAGACATTGGATACACACAAACAAACTTAGGACAAGTAAAGGACTGGGGTTAGGGTGGGGTAGAAGTAACTTGTAAGCTGCCAGCCAGCTCACAGGGAATTACTGGGACCCCATAGGTGGATGTCATGGGTCTAATTGGCTAGTGGTGTATACCATATCCAGCACTGGTGGTCTGATAGCATGGACCAGACAGTTTAGTGAATCTGCGATTTGTGCAGTACAGATGGATGTGTGGCAACCCGGTGTATCCAAACCCAGTTAACCACCACCTCTACCACTTGCTTCAGCTCTGGCTGAGCCAGGGAAGGAAATTGGGGCAGGCTATCTGCCTTGAATAGGCCAGACTACACCCCCCCCAGGCAAGGCACTCCCACTCCACTTACCCACAGCAACTGCATCCTTGACTAGGGCAGCAACAACCAGAAGCTGACACAACTGTGACTTATTGGTGTCAATATAACCCACAGAAGGGAGTTATAAAGAGAATGGTGACATTACTGATGATTCCACAGATGTCACAAAATATTTAAGTACAGGGGAGGAGATGAGAGTCCTATGCCCCCAGCTATTCAGACAGTCCTTTGCTGCTTGCAGCATTTTCCTTTCACTCTGCTTATGCTGAAAGACAAAAGGATCATACATGCATTTACATATGTGTGGGTGAGATGCAGAGAACAGTGCAAAGGTACACCTAGACATGTATGTGTAATGAAGCAGAAGCCTGAGGTGTTAACAACAGTCTGTGAAATCAAGTATGGTGACAAACATACATGTAATGAGGAAGAATCCTGTGCTGGTGACCACAGCCTGTGAAATTAGCTACACTGTCACATATATGTACAATCAAGCAGAAACCTTCAATGGTACCCACAGACTGCAATATAAGCTGTATTTACACAACAATGTTTAATGTTGCAGAAGCATGAAATGGTGACCACAACTCCACACCTGCACAAGTAGGTGCCCTGTCCAACAAAAAAAACATAGTGTCACAACAATATGTCAGTCAACAACAACATCTAGAGTAAACATGCAGACACCCATGACTGCCAACATGGTATATCCTGTCATCTCACAAGGGAACCAACCTTTATTAAAAATACCGATCTGAAATACAGAATACAGTTTTAAACAGCAGTGTGAAATACAGTAGAAATGGGAAACACATAACATTTGGGCAACTCTGGCTTCATCTCCCAAACATCTTGAGGGCAGTGACACCTATGCCAGATGAACAGGAATAGAGCCGTGACTACAACTCGGGCAGTCTGACTTTGATTAGCTTAGGCATTCCATGGTACAGGTAGAGAAGAACAGGTGTGCCAATTTATATCTCATTATTAATTCACACCATATATCAAAGTCATGGAATTCCATTCCTAAACACATTATCAACACCAGCTGCCCTGGCACATTCAAACACCTGCTCAAAATACATTTAAACAATAACTGGCGATGCTCCTGCTCATCCTTAGGCTGAGTCACTGCTAGATTGCTGTTATCTGACTCCTCCATCTTCTGACACCTTCCTTTCTTTCTGAACTTCTTGTTCTTTCTTTCTCCATGTACCTAACCTCTTTCCCACTACCATAAATCTTCATGTGCTCCTGCTCTTATACCTCCTCACATTTCCAGTGTCTTCCCCACATCTCTGTCTAATAACACATGGAACATTTTCAATGTCTGAAACTAAATCTTGTAACATGCTTTGAAATGGTACAATCCTAAGGACACTAAACAAATTTCATCTTGTTCATTGTATATCTGTATTTTTCTGTCCCTCAAACTTTGTATAACAGTCCTGACTTCTGGGAACAAAATTATTGAATACGCTGTTAAGAATGTTTCAGTTAGCACTGTGTTAATTAGTTGATTTATCTTTGCATTGCTCTGTATCTTTTGTAATTCCATATCAATCTAGAACTGTACCAAATTATGCAAATGTATCTCAGATGTATGTAAGTGTATATTTTTCATGTTTTTCTCGTTTGTGTATTATTTTTATATAAGTGGAGCTTTTCTCCCTGGGGCTTCTGCTGAAAAAGGGTACTATCCCAGTCAGACACCTCTGGTAAATAAATATAAAATAAATAAATAATAAATAAATTATTCACTTACTATACTGTGCCTCTTCATCTACATGTCATAATAGGTCGTTTGCATATTCCTGCACCTTTTTGCTCATTATCATTTAACACTTACAAGTTTTATGAATCATTACATATCTGTGCTGCACAATGTTAGGACAGTGGTGCACTGCGTACTCTGCAACATGGCCATGAATACCAGCCTATATTTAGCTGTTATTGCAAATCCAAAATAGTTCTAAATGTGATATTTTGCTTCTATTGTTCTGGTTACAGTAGCTGACTCACTTGTGGCAACCTACATTTGTAATATCTTATTCTGAATCTAGAAACGACTAGTCATTTTTCTACAGTTCATAGAAAACACTAACATGCCAAAATGCACTCCTTGTCAGAAAACACAAAGGAGTTTGCACTAACATAACATTGCATTTGGGAAATTCCATTAAATAACATGCTACTGAATGATTTTGTGAATTTAATCAATCAAGTATAAGCCATCTGTGCCAATTATATTAAAAGCTATAAAGTCCTAAAGATATTAGTTACAACGGTGAAAAATAAAATAAAATAAGGTTTTTATATATATATATATATATATATATATATATATATATATATATATATATATATATATATATATAAATATACTTGTTTGAATTAGATTTATTGTATTTTGGTACAGTTTACAATAAACATGTTTTCAAGAAACTAAATGAAATATTATTGCAGTCTCTTAACAAATTTATTCTTGGCAAGACATGCACTACAAATGACAGTGTTTGAACTCACTGAAAGATTTTCTAAACTGCCAAAATAAGTATTACGCTGCTATTTTATTATGGAGGCTTACTAACAGGTTAATATCACATACCAGACTATAAACAGATCATTGTATAGCAATACAAACTTAGTTATTATTTTTCATTCAATGAAATCTAAAACTGTAATTTGATACGAAAGCACTCTGAAAAGTAAAAAAAAAAACTCATATGGCATCTTTCAATGTATCCAGAATAGTAAACTAAATTATTGAAATGCTGTTGTATCTAGTGAAGAACAGATGAGATTTTCAAGTAACTAAACACAAACTTCACAGAAATCTATTATGCATTGCATCATCCTTTGTACAGTACTAAGTATAGTATCAGTGAACGTTTTTGACTTAGAACCTGAAAAATTAAAATGGATGAGTGCCAGGAGAAGGAGTGCAGTTTCTTTCAAAAACTGCATTTCTTTTTGTAGTATGCTGGGGAAAGGGGGAGGATATTGTAACTTAAAAGTATTAAGTCAAGAATTGAATGATCAAAGGAAAAAGACCTGGTTTCATGGGATTAAGTTGATGTAAAATGAATTTTGAATGTGGATAAAATACACATCTTTGATCAGGTTTGCATCAGTTATATAAGGAGTTGAGTAGTTCTAATGAAGAAGGGTATATTATCAAAAAAGCAAATGTGTTACAGAAGCAGGTAGAAGTGAGGGGGAGTGATAGCACCCATTAAATTACATGATAAAGGGTAGGTCAGGAAAACTGGATGGCTTTCTGATTCATTTTTATAATTTGGTGGACCTAGTATTAGGAAATAGCTTAAGATGAGTGGGAGATGGTTGAGATAACAGATGAAGTAATTTTGCTGCAGACAGACAAGGAAGAAATGTTTATGGTCCTTATTAAGGAGAAAGGGTATCCAGATTATCTCTGTAACTTTAGGCCAGCTTCCTTAGGAAATACAGACATTATCTGTGATAGCTTAAGAGGTTTGATTGAAAAAAAAAGTATTACACAAGATAAATGAAATGAGCCAGGTAGATTATCTGAGGGGTAAATTTTCAATTAATCACTGGAGGCAATTATTACATTTTGTACTGTGGGTAATAACATGGGTGGAATGAGTGCAGGAGTGCTGCTAATGGATATGCAAAAGGCATTTAATATTGTGAAGTGGGGGGTTCTTCCTGAGGTATCTCATCGAGCTGTAGGTCAATGAAGGATGGTTACCAGTGTACAAGCACTGTACAGGGAACCTGGGGACAAAGATGATGGGACATTTGGACTTAGAAAGGAGGAGCTTAGAATGGGGCACAAGTAGGGGCTGCCTATTGTCTCTGGCACTATTACCTATTGTCACAGAAAAATATCTCAAAGTGTAAAGCATTATTTAGAAGAAAGGGAGGACAGGATGTGTGGAATACCATACATTTATTTACAGATGGTTGTATAATTTTGTTAGGGGACACGCATGGTATGCTACTTTGTGTATTTAAAATATTTAAACAGTTTCAATACAAATATAGGTTGTTTTATCATCCTCAAAAGTGCTAGTGATCAGAAATGGGGGTAACACGTTGGAAGAAGCATCTTTATTTATTATGAAAAAAATGTTTAGGGATTAAACTGTATCCTATAGCGGAGGCAATTGTGGAAAAGAATTGCATGTAGTTAAGGGAGAAGGTGAGACACAAGTTAAATAATTGGTCGAGTCGATTCTGTTTATTGGGGGTGGGATAGAAGTTATTAGGGTGATTATCCTTCCATTATATTTGGGATGTCATGTTTCATTTTGTCCATGGAATAAAAGGGTGAGGGAGCTTTAGAAGGTATGTGGGTGGCGAATTTGTATGGAGAAGCAGGAGGGAAACAATAACGAAGGGATGTTTCAGAATGGAAACAAAGAAAATGTGATGGGCCATGCAAGACTTAAAAAACTATGTCACAGCAGTTAATTTAGCCCAAATACATAGAGAGAAGAAAATAAATGGTTTGTGAGGAGTTGCAATAGACAATGAACTGAGGGAGGAGGAAGACAATTGGATTAAAAGGGCTGAGATACCTACTTATAGATTATGTAAAGGGAAAGGTATGTAGGGGAGAAGCTAATGCTATGACTGGATCATATAAGGATTGGTAGCCTACTGGTAAGACATAATGAACAAGAATGATAGCTGAGGATTAGGAGGTAGGAAAGGTAGGGTCTCATGTGGGTACCTAATCTGAGGAAGATCAAACAAGATAATGCACTGTGGGACTTTCAAGAAGTGAGGGCTATGTATAGGTTAGAAGAGAGGGATTTGTTTAATATAATGCCTTATTAAGTAAGATGAAAAGGATGCATAGTTAGGTGTATTTTATTTATTTTAAGTATTTAACGTTTGTTTACTGGAAAAGTCCGACTGGGACAAAGCCCATTTTCAGCAGAGGCCCAGGGAGAAATGCTCCAGACATATGTGTTTATAAAGTGGGAGAAAACCGGAGTACCCAGAGGAAATCCACAGGAACACAGTGAAGGCATGTAGACTCTGCACAGAAGGCACCACAGCCAAGAACTGAACCAGAGAAACTCTTGCTGTGAGCCAACAATCCTAACTACTGCAGCACTGCACTGTGTATAGCTTAAAGCTGGTAAAAAGAAAGAGTTTAAGTGGAAATGGTGAATAGAGAATAGTGATTACAGATGCACAATGGCAAGATTGGTTTGATTTACAAAGATCTGGAAGAGAAAGTAGGAAAAATGGGATAAATTTTGGTCACACCGAATAAAGAAGCATAACTTAAGGGAGATGGAAAACTGGTAGGAAGAATGCTGGAAATTTGCAGTATTTGGTATTTAATTAAGATTGCTTCACCACTAGCATACCCTGCAAAACGATAAAGGAAGAGGGGTAGTAGAAGGAGGTGCAGTGCTGATGGGGGTGTCGTGAGGTATAGATAGTATGGAATTTGCTTAAGCAGGTATGAGGGGAGACATACCCAGTAGACTGAAAAGTCATGAATGTTTTGTCTGGAGTACAGACAGAGAAGGCAGAGTGAACAGGAAGGATAGGGTGGACTTGCAGTTGACTGGGGTTTCGGTAAGTGAGTGATTGCAAGGGGTTGGAAGAGAAGAATGGTTTACAGGGGGTTGAGAAAACGGGGAAGGAAAACAATGTTTGCTATTTCAGATAGAAGTGTGAAAAGAAGGATGAAGGAAATATGGATTATTAAGTTATAGGTAGAAGAGGCAGTGAGGGAACAGGAGGACAATAGGAACCTGGTGACAATAATCAGAAAGAAGAGGTAAGAGGAGAGGAGCCATAATGGGAATGTCATGGGGGAGATGGTAATGTAGGGGAAGGAGTGTGGTGACAGAACATGGAATACTGAGACTGTAGAGAAAGAGGAAGTAAAATGTTAAAATGAGGGGTAGCTGACTACATAAAATAAATTTGTGTTGGTCCCAAGGTGTGGATATCACCAAGAAAATTATAGGCCTAAAATCTACACTGACTGAGTCAAAGCCTTGCCCTCCTTATCATACAGACTATTCAGGAGCAATTCTGCCTCTCATACAGAGCCCTAGCAGACCCTGTTATGTCAGGTGTACTGCATGACCACAAGTCCAATAGTGCCATAAAGACCTGCTCAAGAGATCTTCATCTCTTATATAACATAAACAGAACATGTTGTAGGGATAGATAGACTGACATAACAGAAAATGCCACTTCTTTGGAATTGTTTTCCTCTCCAGATAAAGCAAAGTACTACAATGTTAGCTGCACCTGAAGTATCTCTGATGCATTATGTTGGGCTACCAGTCTGGAGGTGTGTGCATCCTTTATGAATATAGAAACACCACCACCTTTGGAGCTTCAGTTCAAGTTCTGGGGCCAAAAGGTGTGGAATGAGTTATAGCCTGGTAGTGCAGGGGTGCTTTCTGCTGCCTTGAACCAGGTTTCTGTTACAGCACAAATGCCGATGTTCTCCATTTTAAGGAGTGCTTCGAGCGAGTGCATTTTGAGATTTAGACTTCTAGCATTGAGAAGCATGACCCTCAGATTGCATTTGTTTGTAGCTGTTACAGTGGTAATTGGGTCTTTGGGACACCACCTAAAAAGGCACTATAGGAGTGGCAAGAGCCTTGGCCAGTATCTGGAAGCTGAGGGGTGCCAGATGCAGGCCATCTCTGGCAAAACATCGAGGTCTGTCAATCATGTCATCCCAGGCAGACAGATAATGGATCCCCTTAGAATGACACCACAAACTTAGCCAATTGTTGAAATCAATCATTTTCTGCTTGTACTGTGGTATCATTGTGGGTGATGGTAGGATGCTGCTCAAGGCTAGGGTCATACCCATCTGGGCTACATAATCCGAGAACTCTGCTTCATTAACAAATCCATTGAAGAATGAATTATAATTGGCAGGTCTGGTATAAACTCGCCCAAGTAATCATACCAAGGTCTTCTGTTAGCTCAGTTGGACAGGAATAATTTTGTTACTCAGGTATTACTCTGCTCTTGTTTGTATCTGGTCTGATTCTACTGGCAGTTATGCTGTGATCAAATTGCTGTCACTCTGTTTTAATAAAGCAGCCTTTGTCTTGGCTTGGCTATAAACTAGAAGAATTTTTAATAGTCTTCAGCACTGCCTTTACCCTCAAATCATGCATTTCTTTGTCTGGACCAAAAACCAAGATGTCACGTGTAGCAACAACCACAAGCCCATCTAGCTTGGTAAGTAAATCAGCCACTTCCTCTGGTTAGACCAAACAGTAACCATTTAAAACAGAGCATTCTCACTCTAGGGACCTAAACCTTGTCACCACAATAAACAGAACATGCTGGAGGGATAGATTCCTGTCCCAGAGACTTCCCATACTCTGGAACAGACTACTTATCTATGTCAAACAGAGCTCCTCATTAGCACTCTTCAAGAAAAATCTTGATGATTGGATGGGTAATAGGAAATTCACTCCGGGCATCACGTCTGTGGTTCTGCTTGACAGGGGCACAGGAAAATAATTTTCTTGGGTGGAGAAAGCCAGGGTACATTTTTGGCTAGGCTTGTATAGGTTCTAGGGCCAATAGCCTAGTACCTACCTATGAACCTATGAACCTATGGAGTAATGAAGGTTGCCAGTGTTTGGCTTTCCTTATTTAAGGATATTGCCAGAACCCACTCAAACATCTAGTGTGGAGTATACTTTAGCATTAACAAGTTTTGGTGTTATGTCTTCTAATGAATAAAATGACTCTTTCACTCACAGCAGAATCAATGAGATTTTTTAAATCAACACATATTCATGCTCAGCCATTCTTTTGTAATACTTGGACCATAGCAAGCCAGTTGTTTTAGTTATACTTTCAATAATGTCAAGGGTTTGAGTTTGGTTTGAGTTTGGTTAAGTTCTGCTTCTACTTTGGACATCATTAGAAACTGCACCCTCCTTGGTGTGATCAAGACTTATGAAACAGTGTTCAGTTTTTAGCTAATTTTTACCAATTCACAATTAACCAGACCATCTTCACCAAATATGTATGCTGACTTCATTTATTCCGGCAATTAAGCCATTTTCATGTTACAGCTGTGCTGTGCAGATTATTTATGTATGGACATGGACCATCCAGCACATAAACCCAAAACTCAAATTTGTGCCCCTTCTACTCAGGCAGGATTAGATATCTACCAACACACTTCAGCTTTCCTGCTGGGCTATACAATTCAGTCTCTCATTTATGCAACTGCGAACACTTTAAGAAACTTCTATATGTAGCTTGTGTTATCACAGCAACACATGCTCCCTGTATCAATCTTGAAACCTATTTATGCTCCATGAACAGTAATTTCAGTTTGCCAGTCAGCATCAATATCAGGCACAGCAGTGAGTGAAAAAAAAGAGTATGGGGGCGTGGCCAAGATGGCGACCTGGTAACAGCACTTTCTCACAGTTCTCTTTCCTCAATAATATTTCAGACAGGAATTTTGAGAAAAAAACAACAATAAGAAGATATTTTCGCTACTAACCACTTTCTAATACCCAGAGACATCATCAGACCAATTTTTATCAACTTCCATTGGAAAATTCCTGTCAAATTAATTACTAGAAAATCAACAGCAGCATCAGCTACTCAGAATGAGCCATCTCAGAAATCCACCTCAGGACCCAACATTCAAAAAGGATTTACATTCACGTATTTTAAATATTCAGGAGTTGACAACTAAAATAGATAAGATGGATAATAAATTGGACTCTTCTAAAGAGAAATGTACTCAACAACTTGAACAGCTTCAGGAAATGTTCACACAACAGAAAGGTCAAATTTCTGTCATAGAACAGTCCTTAAATGACATAAATTCCAGACTCCTGCAAGAAGAACAACAAACTGAATTTTTACTGCAACAAAATGCACATCTTCTGGAGAAAATAGATGACATGGAAAACAGAATGAGAAGAAATAATATCCGAATATATGGTCTGCCAGAAAAAGCGGAAGGGGATAATATAATAAACTTTCTTACTACCTGGATCCCAAATGTATTAAAATTACTGGAAGCCCTTTCTTTTGGAATAGAACGTGCACACAGGTCATTGTCAACTTCTGGAAATGCATTTTTAATCAAAAACAAACCAAGATCAATAATTGTTAAACTTTTCTCCATGCAAGACAAGGAACTCATCCTCAAAAATGCTTGGACTAACTCATCCATTAAATATAATGATGCATTAATTAGATTTGACAATTATTACTCTGCAAAAGTGGTTTTCAAAAGAAAAGAATTCATGCCAATAATGAAAATCTTGAAAAAGAAACAACTGAAGACCCATCTTTTGTTTCCAGCAAGATTTCATATATTCCTTCCAGTGGGAATAAAAATATTTGAAACAGTGGAATCAGCAATAAAATATCTCAGTACAAACAACATTTTAACACAGGACGAATCTATGGATTGGACAAATAGTACACCAAAAAGAAATGCAGAAGTAAACAACTGGAAGACTGTTGAACAGAAGAAAAAAAATAAAGGACAAATACCTTATATGTTACATGTACCACAAAACTTTAAACAATGTCACAAAAACTAACAAGAAATCTTCCAGTCATTAATCACAGTAATATATCAGGTACAGTTTCTATTTATTTTATCTCACTCAAAATTTAGAATAAATATAAACTGGGTAAATTAACATTATCATTTAGGTCTATCCATATTTGAAACTTGATAACAATGTTTTTCTTTCTCTACGTCTCTGATTTAGTCATCAACAAATAAAATGCATATAGCAATATGTTCAAGATATATGCAAATGGATATCTGGTTCAAGCAGATATAACCATCTCACCATATATTTAACTATACTAGCAATTTGTTGTAAAATCTTTGAATGCACCATTCATATAATATGTCTAATCTAAGTTTTCCGATCGGGGCAGGGAAGGGAGCGGGACAAATGTATTCTTTGAAAAATTACATATTTATGTTAAATGAGTTGCATAGTTAAAGTACTTAATCCATTAACACTGTCATAATGATTTGCTTTACTGAGATAGAAAGACAGCTTGGGTGTGTGCACATGTCTGGTTGTATGGATTATGATGTTGTAGCATCCCGGTACACCTCATGGACTCTTATTGTGTTTTTAATGTATATATACAAAGCTTCCTTACTGGAAGGGGGGTAATGTTCTGTTTATTGAAGATCCTTGAACTGTGATGTAGCTATGCAGTAGAAAAATATTTTCATGAGCGATACTTTGAAAGATAAGAAAAATCTTCACTACTTTTCCTGCTCCGTTCACGAGACAGCAGTCTCAAATATGCATACAAGTAATATATAAAGGTTGTAATTTTCATTATAACCACTTTGTGATTGTGTATGATGCCCTTTAAATAATATGTAATCGCAATATCATTAGGCAAGGAAGTAATTCTCAAAACAAGCACATCTTAAAACTCTTTGACTAGAAGAAGAAAAATAATGTGTATATAGAAGATGATTGAGTTGTGCTGGATGGTTATAGTTAGTTAAGAGTTTAAACACTTACATGCTATTATAGTAAATTATTCTACACTACTAGAATGTCATATTGAATCTTTTATATGAAGTAAAGCATTTGGTGCTGTTTGTTTTACTAGCAGGTGTCATGTAGTGTGTCTCACATATAACAAAGGAATGTCTTGCAATAACGTAGATGAATATATACAAAAATAAATATTACCACGAGCGAGGCCTTGAAATTCAAGGAAAAATCTTCACTACTTTTCCCGCCCCATCCACGAGACAGTAGCCTTAAATACACACACAAGCAACACCCTAATGTCTTATGTCTCATTGCGAGCACTTCATGCTTGCGTATAACGTCCTTTGAATAAAACGTAATTGCAGCATTCCTGAACAAGGAAGTAAATCCCAAAACGAGCACTACTTAAAGTGCTAGTGCACCTGAATTACAAAGCTACATGTTGACCCTTTTGTGTTACTGATTATTACTAAACATTTAACACACTTAAACTAAATAAAATAAAACATGATTAGATTTAGTAAACAGACACTAAACAAATTTTCTAATAGGTTCTCTATATGCTAACAGAAATAGCAACCTACGCATAGTTATTGTTAGAAAAAAGTTAAATATTGTTAGATATACAAAAAGGCAATACTCTATACATAGTTATATACATTAATATTAAGAATTTCTAATACTAGAATATTACATATATACAATAAGAATCATAAATAGCTGTGTGGGTTCATAGATTGCTACTAGTCATGGCAGTTCTCTGGCTCTTTCTTTCCATATTATTTGCTTACCTAGACACCTGTTTGCCGAGGTGACCATTATGATCCCCGGGGTGATTTTCCACTCTCCTGTCCAGTCATCGGGGTTCCTTTCCGGAGTCTGGCCAGATTGTGGGTCGGGAACCTATCTCTCCACTATGTTTTACTACAGAATTTTGAATCTTAAGATATGTAAAGACCATTATATATAAGTTTATGTATATATATTTATATATATGTACATATATTGTCATATAAGCAGACACAATTTTTGTAAAGAGTTCTGGAATATGACTTGGAAAACTACTTTCTCAAAAGTTAAAGAATAAATAAATCTATTTATTTCATAAAGAGTGAGAAAGAAAATGGGAAATATTCACATAACTATAGAATAAATAATATTCTTATAGCACAGATATTACATGATAGAGACTCTAAAGGTGGAAAATTACCCTAAACAAATTGCGAGTATAATGAAACTACAATCTAAAAAGAACATAAGTAATAGGAGAATTTAACCAAAATAACTAATTAACAAGGTATTGGAGTCTTTGCAGTGTGAATTAAAGCAAATGTGTCAAGTTGGATTGATATGTGAATTGTTGTACTAAGATGAAACAAATTTTGTTAAATGTAATTGGAAAATTGTTTTTGTAACCCTGATTATAAGAAACTCTGCAAGTAAGATTTAACAAGTATAAGCAGGTTACTGATGTATAAATATTATTGCTTTCACACAAATTTGCATATAATTGTCTATTAGCTGATCATATCAACTCGTTAATATATGTAAATAGTGACATACTAAGTTATGAGCAGGGGCGGCTCGTGGCATCGGACTGCAGCCCCCTCAGCAAAAAAAAGAAAAAGTACCTTTTGTTTTTTGTGTAATAGTAGTGACAGTATTTATGTTTTTTTTTTTACTTTGTGTCTCCGAGTCGGTGACTCAGCAAGTACGTGCATGCGCACTTTAACCTCCTCGGGTTGCGGCGGTTTTAATAAAAGACTGTTTTTTTTGTTTTTGTTGCAGCCCGGTGAAGTAATTAAGGCATCAGGGTGATGCCCAGCAGTCTATGCAGTTCCAAACCGCATAGAATTGGAAGGGGTTCGGACTGCGACGTCCGCAGGCACATACATGACGTGCTTGGGCTAAATGCTGCTGATTGGTTGTCGCTCTCTTCCTGGGCTTTATGTGCTGGGAAAAGAGCAAGAATCAATCAAACAGTTGTGGACTGAATGATTCATCGTTTATGACTGAGTCAAACACAAGGGAAGGTCAAACTCAAAAACTACCTGGAGCAGGAGTTCTTCGAGGACGTCGCCGAGCCTATTGACTATAAGGATCCCTGCAAGGCTGGTAAGGAATGGCATGAACTACTTTGGGAAGACATTGTGCTGTGAGAAGATGAGGGCTAAAATATATGTAGTTTAGAGGAATGCATAGTGGTCTGCTGTCCTGTTGAGGTATTGGAAGCCCTTTCTAGCTGCTTTTTCATTGTCAGTATTCGCTGTTTACTGATTTAATTACTTAATGCTTTCCTCCTGGTGGTGGAAGTACAGATAGCTTAGCCGTGCTTCCTCAGTCTGGTATTTCAGTGTTTTAAGGGGCAGTCTTTTCTCATGTTGTAGATGTTATACGTTAGATATTTTGAAACTACCCCCCCCCCGTATCTCTGCTATGGTATTTGAACCTGTGCCAGCTACTAGGCGTGAATAGCTTAACTTAAAAGTTGACTGAGCCAAAGTCGAATGACAGCTGTCTTCATATCATTCTGTAACGCTGGGTCGGTTTGTAGAAACTGGTTGCTGGTGTTTGATAGATATATAAGGTTTGCATGTATCTGTCTGTATGTCTTATTTAACCTAATGGAGAGACTAACTATCAAAGGTTCCACCATTTGCAGAGCTGTACATTGTACAGTTATGGATGTGAAGTATAAAATCAGTTTACAGTGCAGATGTTTCATTTCATTTCATTGGTGTGTGTGTGTGTGTGTGTGTGAAAATGCCCCAGGTGCAATATACTAGTGGTTAGACTCATGGTGGTGTGGTAGGGAATACCTCAGGCTTGAACCCTGTACCTTGTATGCAGGTGTTAAAGACCTGAATTCCCTACCCACCACCATTTGCAAAAAAAATTGCAGATTTTTGCCTCATATTTGATCTGATCTGTTCCTCATAATATCTGTGGTTTGTAAATATTGCAATGCTTGATATTTGATGGTGTAGTGGTAGCATTGTTGCCTCACAGCTGCAGGTTCTCAGGTTTGATTCTTGGCTGGGGTGCTTTCTTTGTGGGGGTATGTATCTTCTCCCTGTGTTTGTGTGGGTTTGCTTTTGTGTCCTCCCATGTTACAAAGACATGTCTGCATTATTTCTTCCTGGGCCTCTGCTGAAAATTGTTTATTTGTTCCAAGTCAGATTGTCCTGATTAACAAATGTTATATAAAATTGACAGGCATTTGAATTTTAGACTTTGGGTTTCTGAATGTTTAATTCCTTACATATTTGATGGTGCAGTGGCAGTATTGTTGCCTCACAGCTATAGGTTTTCTGGTTTGATTCTTGGCTGGAGTGCCTTCTGTGTAGAGTCTGCATCTTATCCCTGTGTTTGTGTGGATTTGCTCTGGTATCCTGCCATTTTACAAAGACATGTGTCTATAGTATTTCTCCCTGGGCCTCTGCTGAAAATTGTTTTTGTTCCGTCAGAAGTAAAATTGACAGGCATTTGAATTTCAGACTTTATATTCTTCAGGAAATACATAGTAAAATATTTTTTTATTCTAGCAATAAATATATAGTAACACAACCTTTTATTATAGCATTTTTTTAAGTTTATAAGATGTCTATTTGAAATTTGTCCTTATTTTTGGGACTGTAATACCCTGTTATTGGCTTTGTCCAGGTTTTTTGTGCTAAGGTTGACAGCTATGGCAAAAACTGAAATCACTGAATATGTTTGAGGGCTGTATTCCCTCATTACCGGGTTTGTCCAGATGTTTTGTGCTAAGAGGTTGACAGCTATGGTGAGAACTGAATTCATTAAATGATAGCCATTTAAGTTTCAGTCTTCCTCTCTTTCACAAAGCAGCTGATTTGGTGTAGTGGTATGTTGCTCTTGACAGTTTTGCACAGGGACCTTGGCAGTAAAATGTACAGTGGTAACACAGCATTTTTCTTTCACAAAGCAGGTGATTTGGCATAGTGGTATGTTGTTCTGACTCTTTTGCACAGGGACCTTGGCAGTAAAATGTATGGTGGTAACACAGCATTTTATTCTAGCAGCTTTCCAAGATTATACAAGCAATGTTTAATGTGTCCCTGGTTTTGCCCTTTTGACCCACCCCAATTAATTTGGCTTTTTCCAGATTTCTTGTGCTGCGAAGTTGAGATGCAGTTGAGTATTGAGTAGATTTTACAAGGAGCTGAGAGCTGCAGGGGAAGAGAAGTTTAGTGCTGATTTTGCTAAGTCAGCTCACATTGCTAATAGCACAACAGGTTGTGTACTTGCTTTTGATGCAGAAGGTTGTTGATTCTACTCCCATAAGGGGTGAATGCTGCCGTACTGAAAGTTAAGATACTATGAGCCTGTTATCAGTTTGCCATCCATTTCCTATTGCAATATTACTAGCTTATTTTTAATGTAATTTAGGTAACTTATTCCTCAGGGGCATCAGACACTTTCTTTTTCGATGAAACCATGAAATATAAAGGTGATTAGCAGCAACCTTTTCATTACAGATTTATTTAACGTGGAATTATTTAGATGACTTTTTTACTACTTCAGAGATTGTGCATATTTACTGATAATGGTGGACTGTAGAAGTGTGCATATTTACTGATAATAGTGGAATGTAAAAGTTTGAGTAGACTTTTATGATGGAAATGTTCTGAATTGGGCATTTTGTCATTGGTGCATGCATTTTGTTTCATTGTTTACTGGAAAAATGTTCAAAGCAATAGGAAGGTGTGTCAAAGAGCACATGTATGTTTCATATGCAAGGGGCCTATGATTTGAAAACAGCCCAGAATTAATCTTTATCTGCTACGGGTGTATTTTCTTTGAATGTGGGTTTCAATGTTGTTTCAATGAATGTGAGTTTCAATGGCAGAGAAGTTTTAATGCCAAGTTTGTTTAGAAGATGTCTTAGTGTTTGTGCTGTAAAATGCAAAATAAAACTTTCAAATAAAGTTCAAATCATCATAGAAGTAAATCAGTATTCACATTAGTGTTTATGGTAAATGGAGTGAAACAGCCAAGTAATGGATCATTGGAATGGCTGCAGGGGGAGGCTCCATTCGACCATGGTTTTGTGAGGGGGAAGGGCAGCAAACTTAGGCAGCCCCAGCTGAACCATACCTCCCAACTGTCCAGATTTCCAAAGAATGAATAGATTTTTTACTTCTTATTTTTGGTTTGTTCCTCATAAAATTTGTGGTTTTCTGGCAAATCATTTAGGAATTGAGTCACTAATGACACACTGAGTTTTAGACTTCATAACCTTCAGAAAAATGCATGCTAAAGTAAGACCTGTTCTATCAAATGTCTCAGTTTATACAAGAGCAATTTTTAGTACTGTTTGTATGTTCCCCCAATATATTTGGCCTTTTCCCGATTTATTGCATTAACAGGTTGAAAGGTACATGCAAATAAATTGCTTTATAGAATTAGGTATAGGCAAACCTCACAACTGTCCCTGATTTTGGCTCAAAATGTTGCTCTTCCCCTAATGATCCCTCCGCAAAATAGCAATTTTGGAAGAAAACATGGAGGGTTTATAATTAAGAAATAACTGTAATAATCCATTAGATTACTTTTATTTCAGAAATGCATGTAGATTATTTTATTTTGTCAGCTGCTCAAGTTAGCGGTACTAATATTAAAGTGTCCCTTCTTTGACAGGTTTCCAGCTGTATTGTGTTGCTATTTTATATTTTTACATCACATTTTTGGCCCATTTTTTATAAAATTGTGTTTTTTGGAAAATTAGTGACAAATCATTAAAGACTGAAGTTAGAAAATAATGATAGACATTTGAGTTTCAGATTTCATACCATTCAGAAAATTCATACTAATGCAAGACCTCTATTATCTTTCTAAGTTTATAAGAGCAATATTTTAAAAATTGTCCTTATTTTTGGGCCTTTGTCCCATTTCTTTGTATGACTTTGTCCAGATTTCTTGCTCTGAGGTTGAGAGGTATGACAAATGTGTCAGGGCCATCACAGGTCAGCCAGAGACATTTCAAACTGTGACATACTTGTTGCACCCCACTCCCCCATGTAGTGACTCTGGATGTGTCGAAGCAAGGCAAGGAGTAGTTATGCAGTGTAAATGTGCAGAGTATCCCCCCCCATCCAAGGTAGACACAAGTACTAGAGTGGCTTTTCATCTGTCCTTGATTTTTACAGAATGGTCTGGTTTCTGTCATATTTTTTGTACTGTTGATTTATGCTTATTACTCAAAGTGCCTGTTGCTATGTGTTTAAGTAGCAATACTTTAATGACCATCAGGTAAGCTTGGCTGAGATTGCAAGATGCAAGTAAGCTTTAATAAGCATACTGTTAAAGAATTGCCAGCATTGAAAGCCTTTCTGTTGCCATGTAGAGAATACTTAACTAGATAACGTATAAGCCTTGGGTATTGAATTGCATATGCCAGTATTTGTAATAAAGAACAGGATTACATTATTTTAAGAGTCTCATTACACTTGGAGACTTCCAGTCATCTCTGCAGGCTTTACTCGTAAACAGAATGCCAATCATGTGGTCCATAGCCTGTACATTAGTCCTTTTAAGCAATGTATCTTGAGCTTATTTCTTGTTTGCTTTTCATTTTTTACTTTGATCATGTTTTCCCCATGAAACAAGTAGATGTCAAGCAACAGGTCTTTTTTTGGATAAGGAACATTTTTACAAGTGGGGGCATCAGAGATTTCTACTTTCAGCATGTTACTTGGTACTTTAATAAAGCTGAATATAAATTATAATTAGAACTGCAGTGCAAGAAGTGGTTTGAGTTGAGTGCTGCTTGTTTTTCTTATACTTGATTTTGACTGGCATTCCATTGATGTATTTAAAAAAAAGTAATTTATTTTTTCATGCCTCACAACTTTTTTTGTTTCCATCTAGATATTAAGCTGTCATGCAGCCAATAAACTGAAATATTTTTATTCTTCTACACTTCATTTTGTCTTGATTGGACTCTCATAATGATGGTATGGCACCCAGGGCAGTATATTTAGTTTTTGTGGTTTTGAGCATAGCTCCTCCCCTTTCTAGTTGGCCGCACCCCTTCCCATTGACCCCACCCATTCAGCTGTCTCCTGCAGCCCCCCTTTGATTTGACGTCACCAGCCGCCACTGGTTATGAGGTTAAGAGAGATTAGTTTAAACACTAGTCACAGATTTAGAAGGTTTGTGTGGGTACTTGTGTTACTCATGCGAAGAGGTATATTACCTCATAGAGACAGGAGAAGGTGTAATCAATTAGAATTAGTTAAATTAGAAGTTTCATTGTTTTCTTATACTGTTTTGGTGTCTACAGAAGATAAGCAGATCTTCCATGTAAACAATAGTGTAAATTATACATATAATGCAAACCAAGAGTTAAATCTATGTATATTAACTGTCATACAAATAAAACATAAACCAACACATGAAATATCTATCTATAAATGTTAATGGATTAAATAATAATATCAAAAGGAGGAGTCTATATAAATACATAAATCTACACAATCCACAAATAGTATTTCTTCAGGAGACGCATCTATTAGATAAAGATATAAACAATCTCAATATTAATAACTACATAGTATTAGTAAGTTCTCAATACAAACAAAAGAAGAGAGGAGTAGCCATATTAATGCATAATACAATTATTTCTCCTAGAATAATTAACACTAATCAAGACACATCTGGTATGTTTTGCTTAGTAAACATAGAGTTAAATAGGAAAATATACACTTTAGTTAACCTATATTGGATACCAGGACTTGGTGTAGGAACAGTAAAGCATCATATTGAAAAAATATTACATTTAACTAAAGGTAGTCTAATAATTGCAGGAGACTACAACTGTATAATAGATGACAAAGATAGAGATTCAAAAAGTAAAAGAAGAAAGTTACCTATATCAAACACACTTTCAAAGTTTACAGACGCACTCTCCATAAAATATATAAATGAATTTGCTGACCCAGACTCATTAATTTATATTTTTTACTCACATAGATATAAGACTAGTTCCAGAATTGACAGGATATACATATCCAATGATTTAGTAACAAAAACAAGCAATGTTAAAATAATAAACTGTCCATTATCAGATCATAATGCTCTGTTTTTTGAAATGGAGCTTATGCATATAAATAATAATCCCATAACAAGAATACCTTCATATGTTACAAAATTAACAGACTTTAAAGAATTTTTTGAAGGTGAAATAAAAACTTTCCTTGAACTAAATACCACAGAGAACATTTCAGAAATATATATCTGGGACTCCTTAAAAGCATATATAGATATATATATATATATATATATATATATATATATATATATGGAAAAGTACTATCCTGGTATATTAATAAAAGAAAAATATGGAATAAAGACATGCTAGCATTACAAAAGAAAGCCGATAAATTAAAACTAGGAATTCAAGAAAGAAATAAAGATTTAATTCAAGAATTACTACAAATTAACAACAAATATGCGGAAATTTTGCATCACAAGACAATGATTAACCTAGAAAAGATAAAATTAAATTCTTATTCAACAAATCCAGCACATCAGAGACAACTAGCTAATAGAACAAAAAAAATAATAAAATCTAAGCAAATAAATTAATTATATATCCCTAATACAAAGAAAAAAGTCACAGACCTAAATAGTATATTAGAAGCCTTTAGATTACAATACAACTATGATAACCTTTCAAGCATCCATGAAAAACCTGACAAAGATATAAAAAATTATCTTAAAAACAAAATTCTTACTAGATTAACACAGGAACAAATTGACACTATAAGCAAACCAATTACTATGACAGAACTAAAATCACAGATCAAAAAACTTAAATTAAATAAATCACCTGGCCTTGATAATTTAATATCAGAAATGTATAAAGTAATACCTAATCAAGCTATATCTTTACTCTTAAAAGTATATTCCATAGTTTATCAAAATATAATTATACCACCTTCATGGAAATAATCATTGATATCACCAATAATTAAATCAGACAAAGATGAGAAACAATATTTGTCATATAGACCAATATCCTTATTAAACATCGATTATAAAATGTTCATGGCAATATATGCTGACAGAATTAAACACTTTCTTCCCATGCTAATACATGATGACCAGACAGGATTTATCAAAGGAAGAAATACATATGATAATCTTAAAAGAATTCTGCCATTGATAGATTATAGTAAACATGCAAACTTGGATTTAAATATAATATCCTTATATATTAATAAAGCATTTGATTCTGTTAACTGGAATTTCCTTACACTAGTCCTAAAAGAATATAATTTTCCTACATATTTTATTGCCCTTATTCAGTCACTATATAAAGACTCCATAGCATATGTTAAATTAGGTTCATATAGATCTGGTCCCATACTAATCAAAAAAGGAACTAAACAAGGCTGTTCCCCATCACCACTATTATTTGCATTACTTATAGAACCATTTGCAAATCAGATAAGATCAACTAGTAATATTAAAGGCATCTGCATCAAAAAAACTTTATCTCTTAAATTACAGTTATTTGCAGACGATATACTTCTTACCCTATCAGACACTAATGCATCTTTACAAACTTTGTTTAAAGAAATAAATAATTTTAAAACTATTTCAGGTTTACAGTTCAATGAAAACAAAACAAAAATTATGTCATGTAATACTAAAAAGAAACACATAAACAAAAAATATTCCAAATACACAGCAGAGGATAATAAAATAGTATATTTAGGCATAGATCTACTTGAAGACTTAACTGACTCACTTATATATAATTATAATAAAACACTAGATAAAACAGAGCAAACAATATCTACCTGGAACAAATATATGTTTACAATGGGAGACAGATTATACCTCATTAAATCAATTATTTTTCCTAAAGTATTATATCTAATGCAAAGTTTTTCACTGCCACCTCCCAAGTATATCACTCAGAGATATAATAAACTAATATTATTTTTTTTATGGTTCCCAAACAAACCCCAAATTGCTTTAAATAAACATTTACCAAACTGGGAAGATGGAGGAATTAATTTACCTGATATTGAGATATATATTATGTCCTCTGTTGTTAAAAATATAACCTTATGGTTAAATGCTCACTACAAACCTATATGGAAACAATTGCATGAACAGGTCTATACTGAACTTAGTCATGACAACATATCAGATCATTTAACTATAATACCATTTCCTTTAGTTTGGATGTTAAAAGATTATCTAGAAGATAAATATAAAAATAATAAACTGCCATCCAAATATATGAACATCACACTAACAACATTTAAATCGTTCATAAACAAAGTCCCAAATATTAATTCATGGTTCTTTCTGATCTTTCCTATAGCCTTTGCACCCACTATCCTTGATACATACCAAATTCAGAAAATGAATATGCTCAAGATAGGTTCAATAAGCTACTGGCATCACCTGGTAGAACAAAAGAAAATATTAACTAAGGATCAGATAACCAGAAAATATAATATAAATAATGACTCATGGCTACTTTTGCAAAATCTAAGACAATATCTTATAAATAGAATTGGACAAATGCAAGATACAGTTAGACATACTGTCCCAAAATTTATTGATTACATTATTATAATTAATAATCAACCTTATCAAGGTGCTGGATATCTATCTAACATTTACAAAATAATTAAAACAACAAAAATATACCAAATAGACACCTACTGGAATTATTATACACAGATAAATAATCACCCTCCTAACGAAAAGGAAAAAAGATTATCTTAAAATCTTCCAAAAAGTCATCATTATCAATAAACTTGCAGTTATTCACTTGGAGATATTTGAATAGAAGTTTTTATACACCACATAAATTATCTAAGATGTATGCAAGTGAAGATCTATGTTGGAGATGTCAGACTAAAATAAGAGCAGACTGGCAACACTTTTTTTATGAACGTAAGTGTCTTACTTTGTATTGGAATAATATTAATTATTTTTTTCAGACTGTTTTTAATGATAATTATCAATTATCAAAATCTATGATTTTATTCAACTCTCCTGTTCTGGATTGTGTGCCAAAAAAAAGATTTTCAAATCTTATGGACTTTAATGGCAGCAGCTCGCAAAATCATGACCATTCACTGGAAAAGTGAGACCACTCCTACATTTAATGAATTTAAAAATTTAGTTAGAACAGTTGGACAAATGGAAATATCTACTCTGAAGAACAGAACTACCAGACTTACAACTTTATACAACTCTTGGATGAAAATACTAGAAATAATTGAGAAAATGGATAAAGATATATGAACTTATATATCATTCTTCAGATTACACCTTAAACTTATTTATGGCTTTCTTCTTAACAGACACCAATGTATATAGTTATATAATGTTTTTAAAGTTTATAGGTTTTACAATATATATATAATTTTCGGTTTTGATTTCATGTAATATTTGACAAATTATCAATAAAATAAAAAAAAAAATGGAAAGTAAAAAAAAAAAAAAAAAAAAAGAGTATGGAAAGTTCCCTGGTACCCTGGTCAAATTTCCCCTAGTCAGTATAAATACTACCTTAGGTCCCTTAGGAATGAAAAATGTTCCTGCAGCCATCTAGGGATTGGTTGATAATACCCTGAGAGGGGCAAGGACTTTGCATTTACTTATATAAATGATAACATCCATAGCCTGACATGGTAGGAATATGTACAGCATGTTAGGAATGTGCTCGATAGACTCAAAAGGACAGGTTTGACAGCCAAGTCTGGAAGCTGTCAACTGGGAATGGCAGAGGTCTGTTACACTGGGCAACACATGGGTAGCTGCAGCATCAAACCAAAACTTTCTTATGTGAAAGCTATCCAGGCATAGACTTCTATAGTCAAACAGCAGGTGAAGGCATTTTAGGAACAACAACAATGGCCTAAAAAACATCTGTTCCTCATTTTTAATTTTAATTTACTCATTTGTTAATTGGGCAAGTGAGACAGTCATCATAGACCCTTTTTAGCCATAAGCTGGACCACAAGGGCAATGTAAAAGCAATTTATATTGACAGTTTGGGACAGCTAATTAACCAGCATGTTTTCTAGGAGGCAGGAAGAACTTGGAGTACCTGGAGGAAACCAGTACAGGCATGGGGAGAGATTACAATTCATTGGCCATTGCAGTTCCAGACCTGGGGGGGGGGTTCAAAAAGAAGTATAACTCAACTGCTCTGTGTTAAATATGGAATAAATACAGTACAGCATGACCCAATGAGGATTAAATATGACTGATGACATGTGAGGACACTGAAATGTTACAGTCACAAAAATGGCAGTCAGTGCAACTGTGTGGACAGCACCATGACTGATCATGTGACACATGAACATCAGCATGCAGGTAGTGTGCCTGACACTATGCATGTTCACAAGCACATCAAATTGCTTCAGAGATGTGACATGGGCACAAAAGCAAGTTTATACAAAAGCCACATAGTAAAGTGGCAATTGGTTTTAATAAATATAAATGGGAAGGAAAGGATGTGTTGGGTAGTCTGAAACAGGGAAGAGCAAGCAGTGGAAACATAGAAGGACAAAGGGAAGGGAATAGCATGTGTGGTTGGGGGAGAAAATGTGTGTATGTGTATTTGTCTGTACATATAGATAGATAGATAGATAGATAGATAGATAGATTTTATATTTTTTGAGGGGGATACCCTTTGTTTAATAAGAAGAGTAGAGGGGAAGTTGTGCGTAGACATTTGGCTATAGGGACTACATCAAGACCAGCTGCACAAACATATAATGCAAACAATTTATTTTATTTATTTTATTTTACATTTGTTTACTGGGAAAGTCTGACTGGCTATATGTCCATTTTCAGCAGTGGCCTGGGGAGAAAAGCTCCAGAAAGCAGAGTACAAATACATTAGGAACAATAGAAATATTTAGAGATAAGTATAATATGCAGTTTTCAGTAAGGTTACAAACTTAGATAAAACATAGTAGACAACATCAAAATCATGCGACTTCAGTTTCAGAGAATAATGCACACAGTTATGGACTAAGTCCCATCAAGAATTCATACACTTATTAGAGTATATGATTGAAATGCTTAGGGAGAGTTTGCAGGAAGAGCAGGTGGTGATTAGTCAGGGTTTAAGCAGGGACATTGCCAATGCTGTTGGAAGTGTAGTTTGAGTCTTTTTTGAACTGGGTTAAGGAGGATTGGTGAATAAGTTCGGCAGGTAGCATATTCCAAATTTTGCATACTGAGTTGGTGATTAGAGAGTCCACAGCCACATTTATGCTCTTAGTTGTTTGTACCAGCAGTTTGTTAGCAGAGCATAGTGACCTCAGGTTGCTGTATGGTTTGATGATCTTATTTAGTGCTGGTGTTTTTTTGGGTTGATATAGTATTTTGTGGATTATTACAAGTTGGTTGTATTGGAGAAGACTGGACCACTCCAGCCATCCTAGTTGAGTTAGGTTGATACAATGGTGGGTCCCAGAGGTAGCACTGGTAGCAAATCTAGCAATATGGTTGTAACAACTAGCAAGTTTGGTAAGGGTGGCTTGGTTCAGATTAGTGAAGGGGGGGAGGCATAGAGGAGGGTAGAAAGTAAGTGGGACCGAGCTATAGTGGTTCTTGCAAAAGGAGTGAGGAAGTGTTTGATACTGTATAGGGAGCCCAGTTTTTTGTTGACAGATTTGATGGTTTTATTGACATAGATATCATATTTTAGGGCGTTACTGTGATGCCCAGGAGTTTTGTGTGAGTATCTGGGGATATAATTGTGCCAATGTCAGAACTTAGAGTAAAGAATGGTGAGGAGGATTTGCAGGTGGGGGGAAAGATGAGCAGTTTAGTTTTGTTGGGTTTTAATAGAAGCTGACAGTTTGCGAACCATTTTTCTACATCACTGAAAGTATTCTGGGTTAGGGTCATAAGCTCAGTTGAGGAGGAGGCGGTACATATTAAAGTAGAGTTGTCCAAGTATTGGTTGTAAGTGGCCTTGGGAGTGATGGTGGGTAGGTCATTGATAAAGACTGAGAAAAGTAGTGGTCCTAGTATGGAGCCTTGGGCGACTCCTAGAGATGTGTGGATAGGGTATTCTGCCATAAAACTGCTTGTTGTCTATCAGACAGGTAAGATTGGAACCATTTAATAGAGCTACTATTCAGTGACAGTTCCTTCAGGGTATGGAGAAACAATTGGTGACTGACCATATCAAAGGCCTTAGAGAGATCTAGGAAGAGAGCTGAGGTAAGTTTGTTATTGTTTCGGTTGATGTTGATAGAATTAGAGAAGGATAAGAGGGCTGATGTGGTGCTGTGGTGTGGCCTAAAACCATGCTGAGAGCTGGCCAGTAGTTTATTTTGGATGAGATAGTGCATTAATTGGTTGTGGATGCACTTTTCCATAATTTTGGCCAATGGTGATAGTATGGCTGTTGGAATTCCCTCCTTTATGAAGGGGAGTAACATGGGTAACCTTCCAGAGAGAGGGGATAGTGGCTTCAGTCAAGGTGTGCTTTATTATGATCGAGACAGGGTATGCAATGGCATCTGCCCCTTTTTATAAATATTCTGGTGGGAGATTGACACTGGAGGTATTGACACAAAAGAGTAACAACAACTGAGAAATTAATTCTGACAGAGGATGGACAACTGGTTATGGAGAAGGCTGGGCAACAAACAGTGGATGGGGAGTGACACACAAGGAAGGGGGACATCATGATGGGAGACGGGGGGGTGAGGATGGGCTGTCAAGTCAATCCAGAGGTAAACCCACTCAGATGTCAGTCACCTCTGTGGCTACACAAGTTTACCAACCATGTGTGGAGATGCTTCAAAATCTTAATGTGGGTATCGAGATATTGATCTACCACAATCCTCACTGGCCAGAAAACCTCATGCTGGTGATGTAGGAGAGCCCTCCACATTACGTTTGCATGAGTTTACATTATAAAATTTAGAAGTAGCAGAGCCCAGATCATCTTTCACAGGGTGACCTTTATCACCCCCTACAGAAGTAAGCCAGGGGACCCATACATCAGTGTGGTGAGTAGTGCTTCACTTCTGATTGCCTCACAGACAATCTTGTAGAAAATAAACATAAAGGGAGAAAAATATAATAACAAAGCAACATAATATAAAAGTGAAAAATTGAGAAACAAAACAGGACATCGATATGATTAATGACATATGATGCAGTTTATTAGAACAGGAACTGGAAGGTGAAAACAAATCATCAAAGAAATGCAAAACGAAATAGCAATGATCAAAGTATATACAAAATATGAAGGCACAGGTACCCAACTGCAGCTATAAGTGCTAGAGTTTAGTACAGCAGTACAGCAACTGGAAAACATCTTTAAAACTAATTAACAATGAAGAAATGTTAAATATTACAATGCAAAAAACAAAATAAAAACAAAACAAAAAGGAAAAAATACAGTTGATCAGAGATGCTGTATTGGTTTAAGCACAGCAACACAGCAATGCTATCAGTACAGTAAACTTACCCTTCTTCTGGCAGGCAATTCGGTTTTCTTCAGTCTCATAAGGTGTGTTGGAAAATATATAACAAACAGTCATGAGCACTGCATATCCCCAACAGCAGAAAGCATTTACAGCCATAGGTGCCATGTCTGTTGCATAGTGACAGTACAAAAACAGACTGTTAGCTGTAATACTGGGGCTCTCTGTCTGCAACAACTTCTTCCTACTGGCAGGTAATGTCTGACTGGCAACTCCTCAGGTTTCTATACTTATGGTAGCACTGCTTGCCAAAGTGTGTGGGCAAGCACATTTCAGGCATCCACTTTGTCCAAGGATCTTCACAATCCCACTGCAGGCACTTCCTATGCTAAGTGTGAAAAAAGTGTAACAAAAATTTGCACTCCCTAATTCACCATGCTTCAGCCCAGCTACAGTCTGATCCTGTTGAGGCCATATCCATTCATCAGGTAAAATCCAGGAGCTAAAATGGTAGCTGGAGGATATGACCATATGTCACAGATGCCACAAGATGTGCATCAGTAGGCAGAACAGAAGGTCAGTGTCCATCTACAGCAGTTGAATGCATGTAGTTAGTAGCATGGAGAAGGCTGACATTAGCATGACCAGGCTCCACAGACATGTATACCCTACTTGACCTCACTGTCCCTACATGGGCATAATGAGTAGTTGGGTAGCAAGATAATCATGACCTGTAACATGATACAAAATGAATTCATACTGACAAGATCCCCATGTGCACACACCACACAACTCATATCCCATGCATGAACAAATCTGGGCCGTGCATGGAATAGGGGTGATAACACATTATGTCATTGGCAGGATTCAGAGATAATCATGCTAAATCACCTCAGAACATAATAGCTGTGCTTCAAACCTTGTTTTAGCATGATGAAAACCATGGTCAGTATATTGTGGAGACAGTGCTACAGTGAAAAATATAAGGAATCTGAATAAATTGGATATTAGTGTGCATTGCCATTTAGGGAATGTGACAGCAGACAGAATAACACCTGGATTCCATTCACCACTCAAGGGGGCATGGCAATAACAAGCACTGTCACAAGCAGTGCAGCCAGCGTGTGATAGCACTGTTTTGGCTATGACATGGGATTGTCAAGCTAAGGGGGACTCAGACTGACAGAGTACAGCAAATAGGCAGGACAGGTTGTAATCCTGTGAGGAGGTTCACACAGCTAGAGCACAGGGGAGGCAAGGAATGGCAGGTCATAGTGCTGCTGGGGGTTCATCCAGCCATGGCACAGGAAATAGGGAGGACAAGTTGCACTGCTGAGGGGACATCATCCCACCATGCCATGACGAACAAGCAGGATGAGTTACAGTCCCATGGGGGGAGGTATCTGCATGGCCACAAGGCATTCAGACAGCCTCAGTCTCAGTCCTGTTATGTAGGTAACTGTACACTGTGCCATATGCACACAGCTAGCATTGCAGACTCCAGGAAATGCTGATCCTACACTACACCAGACACAGACTGTGCTATTAGCAGAGGCAGTGAAAACCAAGAGACAGCATGCATGGCTGAAATGCCTGCAGCTGCCACAGTATGGCTCAGGGTCAAAGCAATTACCTTGTGGTAGTGCACAAGGCTGTGTACAAGGATGCTGGGGTCATTTTGGAGGTAACTGTTGGCTAATATGGACTGTCATGCATACACACACTCACTAAGTGATTAACATGTTTCCCCACAGGTCTACCTAGGACTAAAAGAAAAGCAACAGCTGGAGATGTTCTCCACACAGGTGATTGAGGTACTACTGCAGGCCCTGCATACATGTGAGAGGCAAGGCCTAGAAGAAGGTGTGTCAAGAATTGTTGCAAGACATCATTTGCAGTGAATGGCCATAATAGGATGCTGTAACAAGTACATCTCAGGATCACTTATATTTTCCTGCAAGCCAAGACCAAGGTACAGGAAATAGCCAGAGATATGTTGACCTCCTTGGTGGACTCCCAAGAAAGCAGCATCTCACAGACTATGAGGAATTCCTGTTATACCTCAGTGGTGAAATTGACAAAAAATACCTGATACTAGATTGTATGTGGGAGCTGGGCAAGGGATGACTTCATAAATGTCATAGGGGATGCACTAGTGAGTACTGGCATGGGTCATTCCTACAGAACACTGTCTAGCACGTCTGCATAGTTTACTCAAACAAACAAGTCTGCATTTATATCCACCAGGAATATCAAGGTCATAGTGGAGGCAACCTGCTCTACAAGGTATGCATGTTCCCATAGGCGGTACATATTATTGTCAAGTAGCAGTCTGTGAGCTTCTTGGTGGTGAAAATCACAATATTTTTGGTATGTTATCTGTACGCAATCACAGGTTCTAGTGGAGAGGATCCAGCAGAACAAGTTGGCACACATCTTATATCAGCACACCTCTGGAGGCTGACAATGATGGCACCATGCACCTGACACAATCTGAGGAAATAAGGGTACTATAGCCATGCTAATAGTGGAGGGCATTCTCCCATCATCCCCAGCTGGGGGACTGTAGAGGTCCAAGATGAACCTCTGGAATCACCTCTGTTTAAATAGGTTGTCCCATCCACATCAGTCCCACCCCCAGATACACAGACAGCACCACCACAGACATCATCAGAGGGCTGCATCATCTCTGAGGTGAGCAAAAAAGGCATTGAAGAGAGCCATGCAAGTGGATGTCACCACTATGATTCCAGAATATTCCCTGACCTGGTTGTTACCCTTGGCATCAATTAACAAATTCACAGTACTATGATTCAAACAAATGTTGTGAGTAATCAGACCATGTCAGAACTGCTCAGTGTGCTGCAAGAATGGCATGAAGACTTTCCACTACTATAGGAACTACTGAGCATTCTGCAATGCACACAGATTGCTGCTGCATATAGAAAGTTTGAGCAAATATGTCTGGTAATGGTAGTGGTAACCCACTTGGCATCTATTAGTACATCTTAGTAGCTGCAGGGAACCAGCTGCTATGGTTGTGCTAGGGAATGGCTGCACACTGTAGGACTGCACACCAGGCAAACATAGATGGTACATGTCTCCATGATGGCTGTAATTGTTCACAGTGCCCATGGATGCCTCCACCCCTGTCCATGGACACTCTCCTGGATGTGGCCAGCACACTTCTGGCTCCATTGTGGCCTCTATCCCTGGCTGTGGATGCTCTTATGGACATGGCTGAAGCTCCTTTGACTCCACTGTGGGCACACTCCACTGGGTAAGCCACTCAGGGTCCCATAGTTTTACTGGCATACTTCCCCATATCCTTAACTCAGGTAAAACCAACCCACACCCAAACATGGTGTAGAGGATGGAGGGGGCCACAACAACATTTCTGCACACATGCCAGATGTTCTTTACTGTCCTTTGGACAAGCTTCCTCCATTTCTGACACTGCAGGATTAAATGGTACACTCAGCCAACATTCAACCCACAGGAGCTCTACCGCATCATTTGAAAGCATGATCCCTGACACTCCCGCAACTAGATATCACTCATGATCCTTTCACCTGTGCTAACCTTGCTGTTCTCTGTCACTGTGTCCCCAACTTGTGCAAATGATGATGCCTGTGTCCTGCTTACCCCTGTGGCTAATATGGGTATAGTAATGTCTGATGCTCAGCTTGGCCATTCATTGCACCATAATATATAGCCTGGGTGTGTGAATTCATGCATCAATTTGTTCTGTGTTTCTCTTGTCATGGATCATAGTTGTAGACCAGATGCCAACTCTTTACTGGTGCCATGATGTATTGTGTCTATCTCTGTCTCACATGAGGTCCTGCTACAGCCAGTTCCACTCTTCTTTGCCTCACCAGATACATCCATACAGTGAAAACAGGCTTCAGGAACCCAAACACTCATTCAGTAATGTTATGTGCATATGCCAGCATGCATCAGCATTACTCCAAGGAAGTGGTGTGGGATTTCTGACACTGAGGGCTTTCAAACTATTAACGTGTATCCTGTTAGATGCTGAAAAGTCTCTATAACAAGGATGTTAATGCTACACAAAACTGCATGTCTACTAGGAGAGGCAGTCCATGCACCTCCTCCCTTGATTCCATGTGAGGATATCAAAATATCAAAAAATATCAAATCACAGTAAAAATGTCATGTTGCATTCATTGCTAAAGCCATTTAGTTGTAAAGTTCTGCACATAAAAATCAACCAGGCCTCTTTTTTTAATAACAGGTTAGGAGCTGACATAATGCTTATGTTGTTTACCCCCCAGACACAAGGTCTGAGGTTGGATTCTTACCTTTGGTTACTGACTAGTTATTGGATAGGCATATAATAGTTAGCAGACTGATTGCCTACTGTTTACCTAAAAGAGGGAGAGTTGGCACAATTTTTAAGGTCTTATGTTCAAAAATACAACGCCCATAGTTCGATTCTGACCTGTGTATATTGGTTAGGTATGTAATAGTCTGCAGACCAATAGACTAGTATTTGCCTATGAACCTATAATTGTGACAAGTTCCAAAGAAACACAGAATGAATTATGTAATAAAAAACCTGAGAAGATGTAAAGCAGATGCATAGGTCTGTGCAAAATGTTGTCTACTGGCACTACTTGTGAACCAGTGTGGATATCCCTAATGTGTTCCTGTACTCTAGTTCTTACTTTACAAGTCTGACCTATATAAAGTTTATCACAGGGACTTTGCAGGTGATAAACCAGAGAAGCATTAACAAATTACTGGTGTTAATTAACAAAAAATCTGCCCATCAATAAAGTGCTAGGTTCTGGTGCTCTTGTAAGGGCAAATGGAATAATCCTTTCAAAGGACATTCTCAGAAACTTGATCAGGAAATATACCTGGATGGACTTCAGGCCAAAGTGAGCTGATTGCTCAATACTGTGCTATGTTGACACCAGTGACACCTTTGCAGGTATTGATGGAGACACTACTATTACCAACTCCAAAGTTCCTGGAAGAGAATGAAGGCTGTCCAGCCAGTCTACCAAAGCCTACAGTTGCTTTAAGGTCATCCAAATGCTCCTCGTATAACATATGGTATAAAGCTGACACTCAGGCATACCATCTTCAGATCTGATTGCCCCAGTAGGAACAGCAGTCCAAGGAAAACCAAAGAGAACCTGCACATTCAGGAGGGAAAAAAACTAGGGGGATGGAGGGAGGGAGTGAATACTGCAGCGGTGAAGGCAAGAACATCTACTGTTATGGTAAGATTTTACACAACTGTACTATGTCCTTACATTCACCGCTGCAGTATTCATAATTTATGGGTGAGTGCCAAAGCTCAAGAAGAAACTTGGGAGGAGAAAGCAGCAGTAGAGTCCTCTAAGAATCCATGAAGAATGGCACTAGCAAAACCAGCAGTAGCTCTCGAGATACTATCCAACTTGTAGTGTATGGTAAAAGTATGCACAGAAGTCAAGGTAGCTGCTTCAAGAAAATAATTAGTGTCTAAGTCATTGAAAAAAGCACTGTAAGATGCCAAACTCTAGTAGAATTTGCCTTTAGAGAAGAAAGAAGGCTTTTGCCATGAAAAGTGTAACAAAATGAAATAGCCTTTGAAATCCAAGTAGAAATAGTTTGCTTGGAAACAGCTAATCCTAAAGACCTAAGAAAGAAAACAAACAACTGATTGGGTTTTCTGATAGCTTTAGTTTTAGCCAAATAAAATCTGAGCTGTCTATGCAAATCTAGGGTATGCAGCACCCTCTCACTGTCAGACTGTGGAGAGGGGAAATAAGTAGGCAAATTAATAGACTGATTAAATGACAACTCATTAACCACCTTGGGCATAAAAGGATTACTATGCAAGAACACCCTGTCCTCATGGAATATCAAAAAAGGCAGACAAGCCATAAGGGCTTGCAACTCAGACACCCATCTGGCAGATGTATGAGCTAACAAAATAATTGTCTTCCAGGGACAATGTTGCAAGGAAGCTGAAACTGCAGGCTCAAAAGGTGCATGAGTCAATTTCTCCAAAACAAAATTAAGATCTCAGGGGGGAGGAGGAATAGGCTTCCTGGGAGGTCTAATATTAACGACACCTTTAGTAAATAGTTTAGCCTCAAATCTAGAAGCTAAAGGAGGAGTTTATGGCAGACAAGCAGAGACAGCTGATAAGTGGGCCTTAATAGAAGAATAGGCCAAACCAGCATTGAGCAACTCACACAAATAAGAGAGAACCACAGGAACATCCACAGTAAGTGGGTCCAGGTTACGAGACAGAAACCAAATAGAAAACCTCTTCCATTTAGATAAGTAGGATTTCCTAGCAGTAGGTTTCCTGGCCTCCTGCAGGGCAGTTAGAAACAGGGTTTAGATTGGTGGCAAAGAAGCTCTGAGGATGGTATGCATGAACATGACCTTAATGCCCTAGTCTACATGAGAAATGTTTGGGTGACATTCAATGTGCGTTCAAACAAGGGTAGGTTTTGATAGACTGGTCGGACGTCGCACTTCCATAACAGGGGAATCCCATACATGATGAATACTGCAGCAGTGAATGTAAGGACATTTGTGAGCTATACAAAGTATTGCAGTTAGGCTGTGTGTACAACACTAGAAAAGCATTTCTGTGTAAAAGCTGTCACTTATGATAGTGGCATGTACATTTCCTTTGAAATATCCAGTTTTATTGCTTCATTTCAATTAGCAATGTACTTATTGTTCCTTCCCAAGTTACATAGCCATTTACTGCAAATATATCCAGCCATTATATTTATTTTTGAAAAAAATGAAAATGTGTGTCAGAACCTCAAACCTATCCACGCACATTTTAACAGGGAGTTCACAGCCATATTTAAAGGAATGACAACCGTGGGTAAATTGTGACAAAAAATACATCCCATCCAACAAATGTGCAAACAGGCCATGAGTAAAAAAGGAAAAAAATGTCTATTCCCTTTCCAGAACATTTAGATTTACATTCCAGTACCCTAAAGCCAGCAAATCTGGGCAAGTTAACTGAAGACGAAGCATAGCAAAGGAAACTTGAACTTGGGAAAATTATTTTCCTTCGGATTTCTTTCACTTTCTAGTAAGAATTGAAATAGGAAGCAAAACAGGAAAAGTCTCATCAGCTAGTTCCTTCTCAGTGCCTTTTATCTTAAGGGTCTCCTTTAAAAAGACCAATTCTCATATTTCCAAATGTGTTACATTGAATAATCCTTCTACTAACTCTACCTCTGCTGGAGTACAATGACGGGTAACATCTAACATATAAAAACATTGGGATAGCTGCAGTTTTTTTTTTTTTTGGCTTACTGCTGCTGAATATCAAAACAGATATTGTTGATTGTTCTCACCTGATGCTTTACTTGTCATTTAGTTGACGGTTGAAACATTATTTGTATTTTATGTTACATCTGGTATTTGTTCAAATATTTGTTTCTTGTGGAGACAACCTAAATGTACTATATTTGTTGCTCCTATGAGGCTGGGATATGCCAAAAAATGGACATTTATGAGATAAGATAAATATTTTCCAGATGTCAAGGAACAAACTCATTTTAATGTCTCTGTGAGCTGTAATGAGACTTGAATAAATGAATAATTACATCACTTATTTTTCTAACAGCCTATTTATTTGCCATTAAGAAAATAAAAAGTTTATGTTTATTATTTTTTTCATTGCAATTTATGTTGCTCTTATTATCTCAGGGATTCTAAAATGCCATGTCTGCAATCACGGCTAAATCAGCACTGTTTACTAAGCTCATTAGTAATGTATGTGTCCAGGAATATGTGCACAAAGGGCGGCTCCTCATCATGGCTGCAGTAGGGGCCCATGGGAAGTTTATGCTAGACCAACCCATTGCCAGAGTAAAGTACAAGAAACTATTGTAAAAATTGACCCTGCATAAGCATCCAGTATATTAGTTAAAAATCCGCATGCATTGATGTTAATATTAAGGAGATGAATTACTGTGACTCAACGCATAATATATGCAGAAAAATGTCTTCCAGACCAAAGTCAGACAATCGTTGCTAAGGGTTGAGTGTAGAGGTGGTAGTTAGACAACAAAAACAACAGAAACTGACAAAAGACTGCAAAATGAGCTGATGAACATTGCATGGATGCAGAACACAATGGATGGGGGGTGACATATACACACAAATATCCATCTGAAATACTTCAGTACAGACAACGTGAAACTCAGACATGATGGGTATGATACAGTAAAGTAAAATTATATACCAACCTACACCACTCCTGTCATCATCTCATTTTATTTTATCAGTGTATCTGTTTTATAATGTAAATGTAATGGAAAACAAAATATCAACCCTGAGGGTATTTGAACCCATTAGCCTCTTAAAGGAAAACAATGGAATATTAAATAATAATTCTCAACATGATTGCACTTTTACTCCTTAAAAGCCAGCAGCTGCTGTGTGAGACTCCATTTATTTGTTACTATATCCTTCAGACTGCTCTTCATTGACGGAACGCTTCATAGCCACAGCCAGCATTTTCTGCATTTTATCTATCTGCTTGCAAAAATAAGTTTTTTTAAATATTGTTCTATATTTGTGTTCTCTGAATCGTTGATGCTTTCCTGCTTATATGAGCAATACTTTTTTTTTTTTTTTGCTGCCAAGGCATTTTTAGTCCATGTGCTCTGTGTTCTACAAGCATGCTTTGCTGGGGTGAGTGCTGTTTGCTGCCATTGTATACTTTACTAGCTTGCACTAAGTGTATGTGTTTGCTTTCATCCCATTTTAGTTAATGTGCTTTTGATCTGCTTACATTCGCAATTAGTTAATGGGCTGGCAGCAAACACATATACTTAATGTAAGCAATTAAAGTATACAAGAGGAAGTGAGGGGCTGCTCTGCTTTCTACAGTCACATTTGATTTTTTTACATCAAAAACTGCTTCAAGGTTATGTGCATACACGCAGTTGCGTTTCATTGTTTCTATCAGACTTGGTCGTGTTTTATTCCAAAGGTGCTTTGTATGGTTAGATGCCAGGTCCCATGCATGTGTTACATTAGCTGCGGTTGCCGCCAAACATAAACAGTGCTCTTTATTGAATTAGAATGTACTTGGAGAAGGAAACATGTGGACATTAAACAAAAAGTGGTTAGCAGTTCAGGCGTATGTCTGGTGTTCAAACTGCGTTACACTCTGGGATTTCAGGTCAGTTGGTTGCCACAACAAATTTAAAATGTGTGTGTGTGTGTGTGTGTGTGTGTGTGTGTGTGTGTGTGTGTGTGTGTGTGTGTGTGTGTGTCTGCTGGGGGAGTGTTGGGGAGTGTTGCTGTCTGTGTGTGTGTGTGCAAGTGTCTGCTGGAGGGATTGTTGCTATGTGTGTG
>NC_056725.1:865987711-866020704 GCF_019279795.1 Protopterus annectens | reverse complement strand
GTGCCCTAGCTGAGCTAAGATGACTATGCGTGCTGATAGCCAAATGAGGCTTAAACCAGCGCACCCGTTATGCGGAGCTACGCTGCGCCAACAAGCTAACCGGCCGGCAGCGTTGAGCAAGCTGTAACAAAACTGCCTTTACACAGACACACCCCCTAGCCTGTCTAGACAGTCAGAAAATATAAAAAGCAGTGGCCAGGTTCAAATCCAGGACACCATGCACCATAGTCAAGGTACTGAACCACTAAGCTATGACAGCTGTACTCAGGAATGCAGTAATAGCACATATATAGGAATGAATAGAAAGTGGAACATGACAAAGCAGGTCTTGTGAAGTGGATACAATTCCAAAATGGCCAATCACGGAGAAGTGCGGGAAAACCGGCATATATAAGCCCCATAGGTGGGAATACACAGCATAAATGATTGTAGAACTGACTTGCAGCCAGAATGTCAGGTGTAAGTGAGGGTAGTTGCTTTCGAGCACAGAGGTGGGGCGTTGAGGAGTCCAGATACATGGTCTGGCTCCTAGTCCACAATCATGAGGCCCAACTCATGCAGGGCCAGGTCCTGTGGGGAGCATATAGGGCTGAGGCGTGGGACCGGTTGGCTCATGATCTTACCAGTGCCACAGGGATTCCAAGGACTGGTGAGCAGGTCTGTCACCACCATGCGGACCTGAAGAGATGCAAGCAGGACCAATTGAACCTTTGGATCCAGGAGGCCCGGCAAATGCCCAATGCCCCACTACTGAGTAAGTTACATTTAATTATGTATGTAAGAAATTAAATTAGCTGATATTTTGGAGATGTGTATTCCAATATTACTCCATTTATATTACAGCTGCAGGTGTCTGTTCTGCGAACCGACAAGCCTATGGCGATAGGCTGGTGCGGTTGTGCCACCAGGCAGGTCAGTAATCCACACCCAGTAACTGTAAATAAATATAAAAGTATGACAGTTAGCAAAAGAATGCAGTGTAGTCACTAACTAATAAAATGTGCAAGTAACAGTGTAAAAATGTTTGCAAGTATTGCTTGATTACAAACTGTGTTGCAGTCCGAAATCCCAACAGAACAGTGAAAATGTATGAAATAAATTCTGAAATAAAGATGCCCCACCTATAATATCATAGTGCATATCATAGCCTAGAAGTAAGTACCATCCTGAATAGTAAAATGAAAACAAGTGAGAGGGTGTGAGAAAGAGTCATGAATCCACCAATAAAGTAGTAATAACCCCTGTATAAAGTATACTGCAGTCAGTACAGAATGAAATGAATGTGACAAGTAGAACCAAACTGCAAAATGTGTCCAAAGGGTTGCTGCAGCTGGAATGTGTATCCCAAAATCTGGATATGTTGCTCTCAGTCTGCAATATGCAGATAGTATGATTGTCTGAAATATCAAACATCCACAGTTGTCTATAGCTATATAAAGCAAATGTAGCAGGATGATGTTGCTGAACAAAGCCAGATATGAACGTGTATGAATAACAATAAAATGTATATTTATGTAGCATGAATAGTCCTATCACCAAAGTGAAGTAGTTATCATATAGGAAACTGTAGTTAAACAGTAGTGTGTATATATCTGTAGCTATTAGAAATGTACAGCATATGTATTGGTATTCGAAGGTGCTAATAATATTTTCTCCACCCCACCCTATAACCACATATACTCCATTCCACGTGAAAATGGTATGTGCAATCACAATTAACACCCCTGGACATTTGTCCTGATGGGTCCTAAATATTTGCATGTCCATTGATGCATCTGCCCTGTTCATACATCCAAACCTGATGGCCTGTTGCCATCAATCAACCCTGCATGTTGTTGGACTGTGTATTGCTGTTCAAATTATGCATGTGTTATGCTTGCTGTTCGATGGTGTGAATATCTGGGTGTTTGGTTAATGGGAATACTAATGCATGCTGTTACAACTAATTGCGAATGGTATTGTATGTTACTAACCCAAACTGTCATGACATAATGCAAAACATAGAACGACAGGGAAGGCGGCTCCCAGCTGACCCACCTCTCCCACCTCAGCTGGCGAGTGCACCTGGCACTAGTGCCCAGTCTGGACCCTCCTCCGGTGGCCCTGTGCCACCTGCAGGTGGAAGCACTGCAGGGGATGGGGCTCGCCCCCCCTCTGCAAGTGTGGCTGGAGGAGAACCACCACTCACCCTCTGTAGCATCCGGACTGTGGTGCGTAGGGAGATTCGGGACTCTGTTCTCGAGCCCCTACGCCAGCTTGAGGCACGGGTGGCACAACTTACGGGCATGCCTGTTGTCTGGCCTACACAGCCCCCAGCACAGCCCCATCCTGGGCAGTGAAGGAACAGTGGCAACTGCCTATGGGTGGGGATATCAGTTCCAATGTTGCCATCTGTGGGCTCATGGGCTCTGGATATCCAAACCTCCGTCACCGTCAATTGTGTAACCCCCCCCACACATGTCAGACACCGCCCCTGTATGCGTCTTGTTTGTCTTGCCTGTTTACCTATCCAACCTACCTCCCCAGCTGTACTGACTACCTTCACCTGACATACCACTCTCACCTGAAAAAACAAAGGGCACTCTGTACCCACAAAAAAATTACGCCCCATACATAGCTGCCCATTCCGCACATATGTCTACCAGACATGGAAACTATCAATTACAATTGGCTGTACAACAAGTATTACTGTTGTTCTTACACCTCTCTCAGGGCTGGAAGGTATCAAATGTCACACCAAATTACAAACATATGCACAGCTGTTGCTGATGAAGAAATGGGCAGCTATGGGCCTTACCTACATCCCTCCTGCAAAACCCAAGCTTGTTTCCCTACTGTCTTACCCTCTTTGTGACCCCTTTTTCACCACTTTTCTGTCTCCCCATTTTCATTTCTTTCAAAGAAAATAGCGGGTGTGCAAGAGTAAGCACGTTTAAGCGGTTGTAAGCGGGTGTGCGCTTGTGTGCGAGGAGCTAAACGCCAGTGCGCATGCGTGGGCTCCGCGCAAACCAGCGCTATCCCAGTTACAACTGCTTAAAAGGGCCTTAGTCACTTTGATTGACAGGTCTTGTAGTCAGTTCAGAAGCAAAATAAAATCCCACTGGCAGTCCCGAACTCGGGACCTTGGAAACAGTAGTCTGCATGACTTACCACTAAGCCATGACTCCTATACAAGAACATTGTGCTAAAATAAATATATCATGTAATAGTAGGAATGAATGTAAAGGGAATATAGATGTGTAGTACACAAAGCATGCTATTTAGAATTACTATCAAAACTAGTGGATTTCTATAATAGTAGTGTGTGAACAGAAACAGCCATGCTAGTTGGTAGCTAGTAGGTAATAATGTCACTATAGCACCTTGCAAGCCACACACATACTCACAGCAGGATAATCACTGCCCATACCCCACAACCTCTTACAGGAACACATCCGGACTAAGTAATAAAATATGTGGAGCAAAGGCCCAAAACCAGGGACACATTACAAATAATGTTACAACAAACGCAGACAGTTCAGAGAGTAACAGGGTCTGCATTTTGTGGGGTGTTTGGAAGGGTATGAAGTCTGAAACTTGAATGTTTGTCACTATATTCTGACTTGAGCCCAGAGTGATTTGCCAGAAAAAGGTGTGCATGAGATATTGACCAAAATATGAGGCAGAAATGTGGACAACCTGCAAATATCTGTACACATGACGGGTCTGACACCACCATATTTGAATAGTTAAGAGCCTAGACATAGCAACAGTGAATGACTTACAGGGATGCCCCACAGACTCCATGTGAAATGTACAAACAGTAGGCAGAAAGGTGTAACACATGCAATGGTAACTATGGAGTCCTGAAAGTATTCACCACTTGCATGGCAGAAAAAGTGTAGTAATACATATGCTCATGCTAACCCACAGTCACATCTGCAGCATACCAGACATTTTAATGGGTGTACCCCACTGATATGTACCATTCCATGAGGCAGATAACAGATGAACCTGAAAGGCTCTGGGGCCTGCTCAGCAGCATACTCAAATACCCTAATAGATGTCAAGGCCCACACCATGGCCAGACCACACTGCATGCTGTAACACCCTAGCAGATATAGCAAGCATTCCAAGGTGTGAATGTACATGGAAAATAGGAAAGCTACAGCAGCACACTACAGTCAGGACACCTAGCAGGCATACAAGTACTGACTGTAAAGGGCAAATATTGAAGCCTTAGCAACAAAGTGCAAGCAAAAGTGAAAGGAAAGCACACACACACACATTAACAGTAGTAGTAGTTGTAGGTGTCAGTGTACATACACAGTTAGTACAGGAAACTGGAGAAATTAATGGAGGAATGTTAATCTACAACACAGCTGGAAATATGAGAGAGATACCAACCTTTACACTCACAGAACATTGTCCACAGCATAACAGCATGGTCCCTGCCCTTAAAATCTGAAAGGGCTACGCCTATCTCACATACCTTTTTATAGCACTGTTCTGAAATCACAGTGAGAACTGCAATCAGTACACAACTGGCTGCATGCAATTAGCAAATGCTGGCTAACAATTGGTGCAGAGGCCATCACATGGGCATATGCAGATACCTACAAAAGTATGCTGTACTCCCAGTCCACACATGCAATACTTTCATTGCACCCTGAGAAGGACGTGAGAGACAGGCAGACAGACACAGAGAGAGAGAGAGAGAGAGACAGACAGAGACAGAGACAGAGAAAATTGCAATTAAGCAGACACAAACAAATTGTTCAGCAACAGCCACCTGAAAGCTGACAACTGGGAAGTGGAGCAGCAGGACAGAGAACCAGACAGCAACACAAGCAGCTGTGACAAACACAGGTAATGTAAAGTAATACTATAAAGGTCTACATACTGTGAACCCTCCATATGTGTCATTGGTCTGTATCCATATGTATATGAAGATGTGTAAAGGGCAGGGGACATACAGCAACTATCAGTGAAGGCTGTACATACATTTGTATGTGAGAGCATCTATGTGCACATATCAATGTTGGTTGATTGTAGGTTGTAGTGCAATGTACAAAGTAGGTTTCACAGTTATGTATGTTTAGCAGTATGTTAGTGTGTGTATACAGTATGGTAGACAAACATGTTGATATACCTGTCTATCATATGGATACGTATGTATGTCAACATATGTATGTGTATATAAATATATATACATATATATATATATATATATATATATATATATATATATATATATAATATGCATATATGTATACATACATAGAGAGAGATGTAGGAATACATAGACAGATGTAGATAGATAGAATATGTACAAACATATATATGTAATGCACACATACATATATAGATATATGTAGATACATATACATAGACAGACTGATCTGACTATCTACAGGTATGACAGTATATGACGACCTTCAACACACCCTGTCCCACCCCCTCTATCACTCTCACCCCCTCTGTGTCCCCCCCTTCTCCACATCTATAGCAATATATGTACATCAATATATATATGTGTATATGTATACAGACATATATATATATATATATATATATATATATATATATATATATACACATATATATATATATATATAGAGAGAGAGAGAGAGAGCGAGAGCTATATATAAATTCTGAGTGAGGCACATGTGTACAGATGTATTGCAACAGGTGCCTGGTGACAAAGGCATGGAGTGAACACCAGTGTCAAAACCAGAGTACCATACCACATTTCAAATCACCTACACCAGTAACCACCAGATATGGGATTGGCTGCCCACCACTGCATGTGTCAGGGGTGAACAGGGTCATAAATGTGTACAATAGTGGCCTCAATGATATTCACAGTGGCACACTATCCCTGGAATACCTGCACATGGTATGTGTCAGCGAACATGGTGTGTCAGCTATGGACATGTAGGTCGGTGTACCCCTCCACACCACATAATGGATGCCATGGTATGGACCTCACATGACAGCTACAGATATGGAGAAGGACACAGTGACATGTACAACACTGTGACAATGCACTCAAACACATTACCAATGCACAGTGACTGACAACACCACAGAGTACACATATACTACCCACATAGAGGTTACCACTCCTGGATTTACATATGTAAGTCACACCCATGACAGATGTCCAGCAACCATAGTAACACCTCACACCATCCACAACCTAAATGACTGCTGTGTGTCATCCATGGCACTGCAATAGAGAGCACATGTGGAGGTAAAAGTTCCTACCCACAGATAAGACATACCCTGCAATAAACCACACAGTGTTAAGAAGCAAGACTACCCATGAGTACATGTCACACATACCCTTGCTGAATGTTAGTCAGATAGGTAATATGCCATATGAGTCACCCTGTGTAACCGTGTGACAGCAGCAGGTACCATCACACCACATGTGTCACAATGGTCAGGGTAGCAGAACAGTACGCTGCTGTAGTCCCAGGGGCAATAGCATATTGTATAGTATTGTATTGTAATGTAATGTATTGTGTTGTATTGTATTGGTATGTTGAGGTGCCTCCTTCGTGGAGTGGAACCACTGCTGCTGTGCGCCAGTGTACAGGTACATATCCTGTAGTCAGGCTAGTGTTACATAGCACTTCTATATGTGTGTTTAGCTCCTGTCAGAGTTTATGTAGCATGCAACTGGGGATACCATCAGGTCCCATTCATGTTGTGTATTCTGCTTTCCTGAGGGTGGCTCTCACCTGGACATCTGTGATGACAGGGAGGTTACAGTCAGCTGGGATAACTATGTCTTATTTTGGGGGAGAGGGCGGGGTGACAGCTGCACTGAACCTGAACACAATGTTGTCGATATCTGTGGTGTCAGTGAAATATTTGTTGTTGTGTACTAACTATGGGCATAGAGGATGGATTCTGACCAGGCTGCTAACATAACTGAAGAAGGCCTTCTGGTTATCTGTAGTGTCCCTCTTGATTTCCTTCTCAAAGTTGCCCATGGATGTTTGTACGATGGAAAATAGATCCTTACTAGTGCTGCTCAGACATGCCCTCCCTTTATGGAATTATGCTCTGTCTTGCAGTAGCTTCCATCTTCTGTAATACAATCTGTCTATGGCTGGGGTCCACCAGACGGGATGCTGTCCCTTTGTGGAGAGTGTCTTGGTCATATATGGGATTGCATGATCCATGCATTCTCGGAGATGTCTGTAGAAAGCAATTGTGTAGGGTCAGCATTGTGGGTTGTATTTGCCACTGGCCCAGTGGGCTGAAAGGATACCATGTCACTGTTACAAAGTGTAAAGTTTGCATCTGTAATGTTATTCACTATAGTTGTTTGTGCTGGTGGTGGAGGTGGGATATGTATATCCAGGGCAATCAGTGTGTGGTCAGCTCACAGTAGTTGATGATGTAGGCCATACAGTACCTAGATACAAACCCCATAGTGAGGAGGTGCTCTTGACCTGAATCAGTGTTCTGACTGCTGGGGTTTGGTAGTATGTCGTATGGAGTGTGCCAGGTACTGTTGCACAGTTGCTGGCTGAGCACTGATACCTGGCCATTTACATGTGTATCCACCAATAGACAGACAGATGCTATATATGTGAGATATGTTGTATCATAACAGTCGAGTAGCATGTGTAGTATGTGTGCCAAATTCTACTGACATATATTGCTGATATCAGGTTATTTTCTTTCTCAGGTACATGGCCCACCCGCGGAATCCCACTTACTCCACAGCTGAGGATGACCTGGTTCAAACCTGGTTGATTTCTTTGAAACAGTCACCAAGGCCATTGACGAGGGGAAGGTGGTTCACACAGCCTACCTGGACCTCGCAAAAGCCTTCACAACAATACCCCACTTGGGCATTCTAGAGAAGCTCACCAGCTTAAATATAAGCCCCTATGTCACTAGATGGATTGCACACTGGCTCAAGGACAGAACCCACATGGTTAGAATTGCTGGATCCATGCCAGACTCCAAACCAGTTACGAGTTGTGTCCCACAAGGCTCAGTCCTGGGACCTCTCTTGTTTGGTATATATTTATCGGAGGTACAGGCCAACACGGACGGACTGTGGCTGACCAAATATGCAGATGACTGCGAACTGGCCACCATAATCGACTCTCCAGTCGACACAAGCATCTTCCAAAGGGGCATCATAGAAACAGACAACTTGTGCCAGAGCCATGGCCTTCAGCTGAACAGTGTTTAGAAAGGGGAATGTGCATCCGGTAGTCTGTTCACCTAGTTGCCAAAAGGGACATTTCCCTCACACACACTAACCCCCCTCAGCCAAAAACTCACACTTGCAGGATTCAAACCCCTATCTGGCTATGTTATGACACTTGAGACAGATGCATTAGCGGAGTGTGCTATTCACATTACTGGGAGGTTCCCTTCTCTTGCTGTACTTATATGGTGCTGACATCATCAGTGTTTAGAAAGGGAAATGTGCATCCTGTAGTCTGTTCTCCTAGTTGCCAAAAGGGACATTTCCCTCACACACACAAATCCCCCTCAGCTAAACACACACACTTGCCATTTGCAGGATTCAAACCCCTACTTAACTATGTTATGACACTTGAGATGGATGCTTAAGCAGAGCACGCTATTCGCATTACTAGGAGGTTTCCTTTCTCCTGCTATACTTATAGAGTGCTGACATCATCAGTGTTTAGAAAGGGGAATGTGCATCCTGTAGTCTGTTCTCCTAGTTGCCAAAAGGGACATTTTCCTCACACACAAACTAACCCCCCTCAGCCAAACACACACACTTGCAGGATTCAAGCCCCTACCTATGTTATGACACTTAAGACGGACGCATTAACAGAGGGCGCTATTCACTTTACTGGGAGGTTTCTTTTCTCCTGCTATACTTATAGAGTGCTGACATCATCTGTGTTTAGAAAGGGGAATGTGCATCCTGCAGTGTGTTTTCCCAGTTGCCAAAAGGGACATTTTTCTCCCAGAGACTTACACACACACCCAGCATTTGCAGGATTCAAACCCCTACTTAACTATGCTATGACAGGCACATTAGCAGAGTGCACTATTCACATTACTGGGAGGTTTCTTTTCTCCTGCTGTACTTATAGGGTGCTGACATCATCGGTGTTTAGAAAGGGGAATGTGCATCCTGTGGGGAGGCAGACGCCAAGCACACTCTGGCTAAGCTGTCATTCCCTAGGGCAAACAGCCTAGTGTTGACCTCTACACCTATATGTTTAATTGTCAAATGCACATTATTTGTTGCTGATAGACTGTTTGCCCGTCTTTATTGCCATAGCATTCCCTGTTTGTATGAACAACTTGTGCATCTGTGGAAGATGTTTGCATATGGGAGCGATCCACTATATCACATATGTCTCTGTAGTCATTTAGCTGTGTGCACTGGGCAGACTGCTGTAATATGGCTGGTTCCTGGAATAACACATAAAAATACCAGATATGTGTGGCCAACTGCTAAACTGAGATTTGGCCTAAGTGTGTGAGCATGCCCAGTTCAGCCTTCCCATGGCATGTTGTCTGACATATGTCTCATTTATCAAAGTGTGTGAGCATGCCCAGTGTGAGCATTCCATATGTTGAACTCTGCAGCCCACCACATTTGTGGATGAGTGTGAACTTCAACAAATATCACCCGTTTATGGTTGTGTGTTGTGTGTCATGTTGTGTAGTTACTGTACAACTGCTTTGTGTGTGAACACAACAGGATTATACTGTGCCTGCAGTGTTTGCATGGGATACTTTTCATACAGTTGTCAACATCCTTTCACACTGACCTAACACTGTAGTACTGTATAGTGTACTGGTAGTACTTTGACTGTGGTGGACAGTATCCTGGGCTTTAGTGCTATCACTGCTTTACATTCTGATAGTGAGCACAACAGCCTGGTTAGGGGCCAGTTGTGTACATCTGACCATGTTGCATTCTGTTCAGATATGAACTACTTAAACCAGGCTTGTCCAACATTGGTAGTGTATTCCACAACATAGGTGTACATTTGCAAACACTAGCGATGTGCCCTAGTCCATGTCTAATGCTAGTTGGAGAGTGTGTTTGTCCTTCGACACACATTGTAAGTGGAGTTTGCCATGACATATGTCATGGTTAGTATACTGTGCCTCTGTCTACCTATGACATGACAGTGATACCCAGGATAAAGCTACCATCTCCATCCACTCATCAAGATTCCTATTGAGGAAAATCGATAAGTGACTCTATGGGTAGCCTGTACTGGGAGTTCACTCATGGGTGGGGGTGGCTTCTGTGTTATGGATCATGCAGTACAGCTTGTCCTATGTAAGTCAGTGCTGGGGTTCAGGTCTCTCATGTGCATAGCTCACTGCCATTCAGATTGTACAAGGTGCAGCATGTTTATTGATACCAGCAACACAGGCAACACATGGCATCTGTGCAAGCTCTTTGATACTCCTGGTGAGGTACTGTTGGGGACTTTACGGTTGATGGAGGTGTCTGCTGAGGTACATCCCACAGGGGCTATTGTAGTCAATTGTACCGCTGATGAAGGATGACTGCAGAGCCACAATGACCTCCCTTATCTAGATCTGACAACCTTCATGATTAGGTGGGTATATGGTATGTTTCTGTAAACACTACAGCACATGTTTGTCCAATGCAGGATATCTATCACCTTGTGTCCCCAGGTCTCTCATTACATGTTAACTACGTAATGGGTTAACACCTATGTGGTAATTGGTGGGCACTTACTGTATATCCACGGGGTTGACTATACACTTTTCTGCAATTAGCTTGCTGACATGGCTATGGCACCAGTTGTCTGTTTCTATGTGGCCCTTTTGTGGGATGCTTGTGTCAGCTGGTGGATCATATATGGTGAGCAATTTGTAGTCCTCTGCAAACATGTTCAGACACAGTCCTTCCATGTTTGCCTGTACCTATGGGACATATATACCAGACGAGGGAGATCCCAGGACCAAGCCTTGTGGGATGTCAGTTATATCTGGTTTGTAGTCTGACATGGCTGCAGCATGTCTGATCATGTCTGTTCTGTCCTTGGTCTGGTTTGCAACCCCTCTACTGACATAGGGGTTTATATTTAAGCTGGTGAGCTTATCTATAATGAACACATAGGGTATTGTATAGAAGCCTTTGCAAGGTCCAGCTACGCTGTGTGGACCACATTGCCCTCATCAATGACCTTAATGACTGTTTCAATTGAGTCAAACATGTTTAGGGGCAGGATCTGCACTTAAGAAAGCCACACTGGGTAGTGTCTGGTGTCAGTAGGTCCCCAATATCTTTATGTCTGCGGTACATGCTGATCCTTTCCATAGCTGTGCAGACTGAGCTTCTCAGGATTCTGGGGTGGTAGTTTTCAGTATCCATTCAAGCAACACCTTTGTTGAGAAGGACCACTGTTGTTGTACACTGCTCTTTGGGTACATATCCTGTGGTAAGGCTGACACTGAGCAGTAGTGTGATTTGGCATTCCATTCATCTTGGAGTCCATGTTGGACTCAGCCCAGGACACCATCTCATACCATTGCTGCTGTGTGTTTTGCTTTGTAGATGCTGACTGTTACCTCAGCATCTGCAATGTCAGGGGGCCAGCAGTCTGCTGGGATAGATATTCTGCTTTCTGGGGGGGGGGGTTGCACTGCACCTGTCAGGATGTATGTTGGCAATATGTGTGTGTGATTTGTATGTTGTTTGTGATATTTGTGTGATTCAGAGCATATCTGTGAATTCCCAACACGGTTCCTACCATCAGTTGTGAAAGCCTTGGGATTATCCTTAGTGTCCTGTACAATTTGTATCTTCATAGGTTCATACTAGGCTATCCACCCTAGGGCATTTGTTAGCCTAGCCAGAGTGTGTGTGGCTTTTGCCACCCCTTGCTATGTGAATATTATGGCCATTTATGATTTACTTTGCTGTGCCTCTGTCTGGACATGACACAGTGAAGACCCCCAGTGTAACTCTACAATCATCCATCCACTTGGCAAGATTCCTGTTGAAGAGTGTCAGGGAGGGGCTCTGCCTAACATGGAGTGGGATTCTGGTCCAGGGTGTGGGGAGTCTCTGGATTATGTATCTGCCCCTCCAGCACATCCTATTTCATTATTTGTTGAGGTTGACATCTCTCACTCTCACAGCTCCGATGGCTTTGAGTTTTCTGTGGTGGAGCATGTCCATTACTCCTGTGTTGGGCATGGCCTTCTACAACAGGCATGCAATGCCTCTGTGTAGGCAGTATGTGACTGCATTCAGCTGGGGTGTCTACAGCCAGGCAGCATATGACATATATTTGAGACCCTTTATCCTCTTGGTGAGGTACCTTTGAGGTCTTTCTAACTGCTGCAGGTGTCAGGTAAGGTACATCCCATATGAGGCATTGTACTAGATTATGGGTGTGATAAGAGAACAGTATAGGGGCACAATGACCTCTGTTGATCTAGATGTGAATCCTTTCATGATACAGTGTCAAATGTAGACAGTCTTCCTAGCCACACTGGCAATGTGAGTGTCACATAACAGGTTACTGTCCACTTGTGTCCCTAGGTCCCTGATTACTCCTTCCATACATAATGGTTTACCACCTATGTGGTAATTTGTGGTACCTTGTTTGGTATTTGGTGGGACATTCATACTGTCCAGTGTCTTCAGGATGGCTGGGTGGGGTTCCTGTGTGTGAGAGTGTGGTCTGTAGCATGCTACAGACTGTACAGCAATCTTGCCTACAGTTAGTTGCACATGGGTGGACTCCGATGCCTTGTGCATTGTCAGTTACCTGGATGTATGGGTGTCTGTGCTGAATATGGATACTCACCCTCCTTTTATGTTTTGTTCCAGGTTTTGGGGCCATGACACATGATATGTGGTATAACCTGGTAGTGCTGTTGTGCTGTCAGGAGGCTTGCAGCAGGTTTCTGTCACTGCACAGACATCGATGTTCTCCATACTGGGGATGGCCTTGGGAGCATGCATATTGGGGTTTACACATCTGGCATTGGTCAGCATTACCCTTATGTTTCTTTACACTTATGTTTTCTAGGGTGGTGGGTTAGTTTTTTCAGCCTTGCCTACAAAAGGCTCTATGGAGGTGGCAAAGGCCTTATCCAATATCCAGACGCCCAGGGGTAACAGGTGCAAGCCATCCCAGGAACAGCTGCGTGGCTTGTCAAGCATGACATCCCAAGCAGACAGACATTGGATCCCCTTGGAATGACACCAGTAAGTGTGCCACTTGCTATGACTGATCATTCCGTGTTTGTACTGTGGCATTATTCTTGGTAAGGGTAGGATGCTGCAAACGGTGAGTGTCATACCGGCCTGGACTACATAATCAGAGAGCTTATCTATGTCTCTTTTCATGTAGTCTAGAGAGGTACATCTCAGGTCATTCACACCAGCATGGACTATGACTGCATCATATTTCTACTTGCTTTGGAGTGACCTGCATGCTTCTGTTATGTGGCATATTGTGGCAGCCTACAGGCAGCTTACTGTACCCTTTCCCTTGTTCAGTCTGGTGTGGGACAGCAGTGTGTCTGACTATGGAGTCACCTATTACAACTGTATCAGGCATGTTGTTTCTCCTTCTGGCCTGTGACTGTTTGGCACACCAGCTTTGTGTACTATGTGTTGCATGTGCTATGTTTGGAGGTTGTTTGATTGGGTGTCTGCTTTAGAGGCCTCTGTTGGTGTGCTGTGTTTGTAATTTGTGCCTCCAGGAATGTTTTTCTGTGTTTATGTCTTTGTTTTGCAGTTGTGATAGGTCTATGTGGGACTGTGTTTGTAGTGTGTGTGGTTACCTTCTCCTCCTGACTAGTTTTGGGAGTACTGAGTTGAGGGAGCTCAGCCTCCCGTTTGGATAGATGGTTGCATCTCTCACATATATTTGTATTTCTTGGGTGGAGTTGGGGGTTGTCTGTGTACTTGGGGCAGGTGTAACATTGCCTCAGGATTCACAGATTCAACTTGTTGTGGCTGGCCTTAGTGGATTGTATGTGTGGACATACTTTATTGCCATACTACTGATCAGTGATTACTTCATTGTTTATGTTTGCTCTGTCATGTAGTAGCTTCCTCATTCTCTTGCATGGTTTGGTTATGGCTGGTGTCCACCATGCCAGATGCCTGCGTGTATGGCATTGTGTCTTGTTTTAATTTAGGATTGCATAATCCAAGCATTCCTGGCAGTGTTCCTGGAATGGATGTATTACAGGTTCTGAGGTGTGGCCCATATTTTGCACCTGCACAGGACCTTTAATGGATTCCACATCAGTTTGGAGGAGTGCAAATATTGCTTTACACATGTTTTACACTGTAGTTTTCTGGCCAGGGACTGTGGTCAGGATTTGTATATCCAGTGTGATTACTCTATGGTCTGGTTTTACCAGTGAGCAATACACTTCTCGTCTTGCCATCCAGTACCCATGTTGCTGATTATCACATCCAGTATGCTTACCCCTCTTGTGGGAGTGGTACGTTGTTCCTGGGCCTTTTGGTTTATGGATTCTATGAACTTTTGTCCTACACTGTTGGAGCTAGTATAATGCTCCCAGTCTATGTCTGGGCATTTTCAGTCACCCAATATAATGTGGTTTGGAGGACTTGATATATTCATGTATTCCAGCATAGGCCAGGTGCAGTTCCTGGTGTTGGGACAGTAGTCTGTAGCAGGCTATAAACTGGGGGCAGTTTTAGCCACTGTTACTTGACCATGGCTAGTCCATGCTGCTTCTTGTTGTGGTACCAACATGGGGTGTGGTTATCCTTGACAATTCTTGCTAGTCACCCTCCTTTTGTAGCTTGTTCCATGTTTTGAGGCTGTACAGCACAGTATGAGGTGTAACCTGGTAGTGTTAGGGTGCTGTTGTGAGCCTTGACTCAGTTTTCTGTTACAGCACAGATATCAACATTCTCCATACTGGGTGAGTTTAGACTGCATGCATCTTGCTGTTTCGACTTATCCCTTATCTTATTCTTATCCCATCTGATACCTATGGAGATAGGTTTGTGTTTTGAGCCTTACCTATTCAGGGCACACTGTGGGTAACAACAGCCTTTGCCAGTATCCATACGGCCTGCACTGATAGGTGCACGCCAGTCCTAGCAGGTGGAGCATCATGACATGCTCAGCATGTCATCCCAGGCTGGCACACATTGGATCCCATTTGACTAACTGCGATACTTCAGTCAATTATTGCACTTGATCATCTCATTGTCATATTGTGGCATGATGCTTGGTGAGGGTAGGATGTTAGTCAGGGTCCTCAGGTGTGCATATAGTACATGGTGTTACATTACTTAACACATGGCATTCATACCTCAGGTGGTGCTGCAGGGCTGCCTCTGTCGGATGCACATATTACACTCCCTGTACATGTTTCTGAGCAGGTCATGTCATTTTAGGCATCCCTGTTATTATCTGAGTCAGAGGGGGTATCATTCCCAGGGTTCCTACTGATCCAGTGTATGTGCTATGCATTGCCTCTTTGCCAAGGCCAGGGCATACTGGGCATGCCTCCTTCTGCCTACTGGGGCAGGCTCAGGTTGTTACTCCTCCAAGTCACGCTCTGCCTGTGATGGCCTTGGCAATGGTGGGGGGGGGGCTGTTTGGCCCGGCCCTATGCTGGTCCTGCTGCAGCTGTTTTCGCAAGATCATATTATGTAGCATAGCACATACCATGACAATTTGGGTACATGTAGTTGGTGTGTACTGCAAGGCTCCACCAGATGTGTCCAGACACCGGAACCGTGACTTGAGCAGCCCAAACACATGCTCTATTACATTACGTGTTTGTGCGTGTGCCTCATTATGGTGCTCCTGTTCAGGTGTGTGTGCATTTCTGATGGGTGTCATCAGCCACGGCTCCAGTGCATAACCTGCAACCCCCACTAGGTGTCCATGCGGGATGTCCCCATTGGCAAATGTCTGGTACAGCTGCGTCAAATGCCAGATGTGGGAATCATGGTAGCTCCCAGGACAGCCAGCACACACATTCATTATTATGCCCTGGGCATCACACATGACCTGGCAGTTGATGGAGGGGAAGCCCTTGCGGTTGATGTATGCCCTACCCCACTCACTGGCTGGTGCTTTGATGCGTATGTGCGTGCAGTCTATTGCACCCACTACCTCAGGGTATTCCGCTATTTGCTGGAAGAGATGCATATTGCTGGCCAATACCTCACGGGCATTGGGGAAATATACATGATCACCGACATGTGCTGACATGGCATCCAGGAACTGGTGCAGTACCCTGGAGGCTGATACCTGTGATATCCCCATCATATCACCAGTTGGTCTCTGGAAGGTACCTGTTGCTAGTATTCTTAGGCCAACACATACCTTGGTTTCCACTGGGATGGGTTCCCCTCTGTTGGTTCTGTGTGTGAGGCATGGCCTGCACAGCTCCATTATTTGCTGCAGGAGGTCTCTGTCCACTCTATAGTGCTCTACTATCTCCAGCTCATGTAACCCGTGGTAGGTGACCCTGGGCCTGTACACTCTTCTCTGTCTCCTCACTGTGGGTTGTCTGGCACCATCTGCATTGTCACCACCCTCAGCAAGTCTCCTATGTCTCATTATGACAGCTATGGCAGCCCCTAACACTTGTGCTCTGAGTTCAGCTTTTTCAGTTTTCACTTCTAATAACTTACTCCTGTCTTGCAGTGTCTCTTGAGAGAAACATCCTGCACTGCTGTTTGCAGAGTTTTAAGTGCTGGGCTGGGCTACTATTTTGCCTGTGTAATTGCCTGCTTCTGATTGTTTTCACCTGCTAGCTCCAGCAGTATTCCCTGCTAGTTTCCTACTAAATCTGTTGCTTCCTTTTTCCTCTCTGTTTCCTCAGGGAGGAGCCATGTGCAAACCAGCAGAAACATGCTCACAGTGGCTTACACGCGTGCACACATGCTTATACGGTTCAGAATCTGCTTATTCGGGTTAAAACGCACGCACATCCACGCAAACAGTGTTAAACATCTCCCAACACGCTCCCACATGCTCAGTCTGCCTTACACGCGCTCACAATGTCTTACTCGCGCTTCATGGCGCACACACGTGCGCATGCACACCCAGCAAGAAACTTTGGTGTAGGCAACAGTGTACACCTTCCATTTCTTGACTTTCTCATGCTTATCTAGTGGCACACCTCTTTCCATGATATCTGTCTGACATCTATCATGTAACTCTGACCTCCAATGAACTGCATTTCTTTCTACCATTCCCCCCCTGTGATGTCACCTATCTCCTACTCTGTTCCTCCCCTTCTGTAACTCTTACACTACTCAGACTGTGCTCATTTGCTATGTGACAGTGGAATTCAGTATCCTAACACTCATTTGCATCAGATTGCCTACTAATGCTTAGTTACATCTCTTAGACTCAGCTTCCCCCCTAAGCAACCACTACATGGTGGCCATGTTGGTTTTGGTCTGCTGGTCCCTGCATTGACATTCCATGTATTGCATAAAACCCACATTTGTGGGTTTAAAACCTTCGTTTTTATGTTTTATACAGCACAGCCCATTTGCGCGGGGCTGCGCTGGGTTTAAACATCAGCGATTGCCGAAAAAAAAATTATATTTTTCATATATTTGCATCAGGTTACCTTGCCAATGGCCATATATTTGGCCATTGGCATGCTGACTGACACATATGTACCCTTTATTTGGAGCTGACATGGCTCCATTGCAATTTTTGCAGAAACGTACTCAGTTGTCAACTGAGTACATTTCTGCAGCTAAAACGGCTCTTACACGGGCTGTTCTGGGCTTCCTGGATCGCTAATCATCCTCATTTGCATGCTATTCGGCTGCAAGTGAGGTGATTATTATCCGCCCTCCGTGTAAGAGACGTTTTAGCTTGTCTCTTACACGGACTTTGGGCTGTTCCTGGATCGCGAAGGCTGCATGGAGTCTTACACTACTCTTAGACTCTGTGCAAGCCTTCGTGAATCCTGCCCTATGTGATTGAGTCTTAAATAGGAACACTTCAGTTTTCAACAGTTTGGAGCAGTACAGTTCTCAGATGTCTGGATCCAGAGTGAGACTGCCATGCAGGAAGGTCGCAGTGCCATAAATTCTCCAAGTCAGTGAATTCCCAGGTTTCAAATCTGCAACTGCCAGCTTCATTTCACCAGTTTTTCAAGTAATTACAGAAGTTTTCTAACCATCTACAGTGACCAGACTGGCTATCTGAGTCCCCGTGGAACTGGTGAGAAACCTTTTCTATTACATGCAGTATGGATGCCATTAGAGAGGCTAGTAAAAAATGTAAACAGAGTTTTGCTGTTAATTTGTCAGAATGACCAGATAAGATTTGGGAGAGATTACAGAATTGGTATAGGCAACATATTGGTAAATGTAAAACATTAGGGCAAGTTGCCATACATGCATTAAGTAAATGGGTAGTAACATTTGACTGGTATCTCCAACAGAAAAATTTGTGTTATGACAGTAAATGTTTATTGTGTGAATCATATGAAACTGCTTTCTGTGTAAAATGACATAAAATACTGTGCAGACCATTGTTAGCAAGTTGAATTCCAAAGAAACATCTTCTAATGATAAAGCAGCAAAAAAGGGCAATGCTCTTACATTATATCCATATGTTAAACAGCTATGTCCTGTCAATATGCTAATTTCAGAGCTAAAACAACTGTCAAATCAATTACTGACAAAATCACCTGTAGATCTTACTGCACGCTTTAAAGAGTATGTATGACAGTGGAATGAAGCTAATCTGCAAGAAAAAATGGATAAGGACAGGGATGAGGTTCATAATAAATTGACAGAAGAGTTTAATAAATTCCTAAGAGACAGACAGGGTGAGTTCAGAGAGTTCAGAGTTGCCATACAAAATCTTTCTCAAAAGTGCATAGGTGCCATGCAATCAAAAGAAGAGTCTCTTGAAAAGTATCATAAAGCCTGTAAAGAATTAGAAAAAAAAATTCAGACCTTAAGCAGTATTTATGAGATAAGGAGGATGAATTAGCTGAACTGACAGAAACTAATCTACAAAACACAACTTTGACAGCTCAGCTTAAGGAAGAACTGGAGAAAGTAAAGCCAGTTCAAATCACATAACAAGAAACTACAATTGATCTGTATACACAGTCCAGATTGTTACAAAGTTTACTGCAGTGGAATGATAAGAAAGGCATATTTTATAACATGCTTGTATTTAAAGAATGGGTAGCATACACAGCTGGATCTGATGTATGGTAAGATGCATTACTCAGATGTTTCTGGATTTTTATTCCCAAATGTTTTAAAACTTTCATTCAGTTAAAGCAAGAAACGTATCAGTTAAACAGTAAAGTAGGATGTATGACAGACGTTCTCATGGCATATACACGGACAGCCTCTCATAGCTAAGCTGTTAGTTTATTTCAAAATCACCATCTCAGACAAATTAATGGAACAAGCTGAGCACTTTAGACTTGCATTTCAGATAATATATCAAAGGTCAGACATGGACATGCAACAACCAGAAATACAAAAACAGTTAATACATTGCTTCTTAGAGCGAGTAAAATGGGCCCAGGGCATATTACATGCATTTATGAAGAAAATTCAGATACCCCCACTGATTTGGTACAAAAACTAATGTGGGGACAGACTATGTCTGACAATGGGGCATTATATTCACACCATATCTTTGCACTAGGAGAAGGGGGTGAGCCATTTGAGGTAATCAGTGAAGTAAAAAGCCATGGAAGGCAATGGTGGTGTGACCAACCACCAGCAGAAAGAGCTGTATCAAGACCACCAGCTCCTGCTTCTGTATTCCTAGCACTGGTATGAAATGCAGGTAATGAACAAAATGTACCAATATGTTTGTTTCTATAAAGAAAATATGGCATGCTAAGAAAGATTGTGATCATTACAAAGTTTGGTGTAAAAAGAAGGAAGAACAGGGTGTGTTTCCAAAAACAGAGCCAAAACATTCACAAGACAAGTCAGAAAAAATCAAGTCAATATGCAGAGACCTTACAATATTGGTAAAGACAGCTATAAGGGTCATTAATACACAGGGAAAGGGGAAGTATGCCGCATAGATTTGCAGGCAGCTTTAGCTGTAAATCCAAAATACTTGGAAGAGCAGGCAAAGGAAACAGCTAGGCAGCAGTTACATAAGGAAATTGAAAACTCTAAATATGTAGATCACTTAGATACAGAGAAAGATGACAAACAAAAACATGCAGTGCGTCACATTGCAGCTGACAATAAAAGTGAGGATGAGTGGATTTTCTTACAATAGGGGTGTGATGATGAGTAGATAATTTTACAATAGGGGTGCACCCCCTCCTACCCTGGTATCTATCCTTACTACCTTTAAAAAAGGCTGAGATGGACAAACCACTGATTGATATCTGGGTAGAGAGGTTACTATGGCAAAATGTCTTATTAGAAAAATTGTGAGATATCAATAATTTCTCCACCATATATGACATATATGCAGTGGTGGCTGGTGACTTCAAATCAAAGGGGGGTTGCAGGAGACAGCTGAATGGGTGCGGTCAATGGGAATGGGTGTGGCCAACTAGAAAGGGGAGGAGCTATGCACAAAACCATAAAAACTGTAACTTTAATTAAATACGCTGCCCTGGGTGCCAAACCATCATTATGAGAGTCCAAGCAAGACAAAATGAAGTGTAGAAGAAAAAAATATTTCAATCCATTGGCTGCATGACAGCTTACTTAATATCTAGATGGAAACAAAAAGGATGTGAGGCATGAAAAAATAAATTACTTTTTAAATACATTACTGGAATGCCAGTCAAAATCAAGTATAAAAAAAAACAAGCAGCACTTAACTCAAATCACTTCTCCTTGCACTCCAGTTCTAATTATAATTTATATTCAGCTTTATTAAAGTACCAAGTAACATGCTGAAAGTAGCAATCTCTGCGATGCCCCCACTTGTAAAAATGTTTCTTATCCAAAAAAGACATGCTGCCTGACAACAACTATCTACTTGTTTCATGGGGAAAACATGATCAAAGTAAAAAATGAAAAGCAAACAAGAAACAAGCTCAACATATATTGCTTAAAGGATTACTGCACAGGATATGGACCACACATGATAGATTGGCATTCTGCTTAGTTTGCAGGTAAAGCCTGTAATGAGCTTAACATAATGTAATCCTGTCCTTTATTACAAATACTGTCATATGGATTTTAATACCCAAGGCTTATATGTTATCTAGTTATGTAAGTATTCTCTGCATGGCAACAACAGAAAGACTTTCTATGTTGGCAATTCTTTAACAGTATGCTTATTAAAACTTACTTGCATCTTACAATATCAGACAAGCTTACCTGATGGTCATTAAAGCACTGCTACTTAAACACAGAGCAAAAGGCACTTTCTGAATAATAAGTATAAATCAACATTATAAAAATATGATAGAAACCAGAACATTCTGCAAAATCAATGACAGATGAAAATCCACTGTAGTACTTGTGTTTACCTTGGATGGGGGGGGGAATAGTCTGCACATTTACACTGCATAACTGCTCCTTGCCTTGCTTGGACACATCCAGAGTCACTACATGGGGGAGTGGGGTGCAACAAGTTTGTCACAATTTGAAATGTCTCTGACAGTCTGCAATGGCCCTGACACATTTGTCATACCTCTCAACCTCAGAGCAAGAAATCTGGACAAAGCCATACATAGAAGTGGGACAAAGGCCCAAAAATAAGGACAATTTTTAAATATTGCTCTTATAAACTTAGAAAAATAATAGAATAGTAGGTCTTGCATTAGTATTAATTTTCTGAAAGGTACGAACTCTGAAACTCAAATGTCTTTCATTATTTTCTAACTTCAGTCTTTAATGATTTGCCACTAATTTGCCAAAAAAACACAATTTTATGAAAAATGTGATGCAAAAATATAAAATAGCCACACAATACAGCTGGGAACCTGTCAAAGAAGGGACACTTTTTAATATTAGTACTGCTAACTTGAGCAGTTGACAAAATAAAAGAATCTACATGCATTTCTGAAATAAAAGTAATATATAACTGATTATTACAGTTATTTATTAATTGCAAACCCTCCATGTTTTCTTTCAAAATTACCATTTTGCAGAGGGATTATTAGGGGAAGAGCAACATTTTGAGCCAAAATCAGGGACAGTTGAGAGGTTTGGATATGCCTAATTATATAAAACAATTTATTTGCACGTACCTCTCAACCTCTTAATGCAGGAAATCTGGACAAGGCCAAATATATTGGGGGAACATACAAACACTACTAAAAATTGCTCTTGTATAAACTTAAGACAGTTGATAGAATAACAGGTCTTTCTTTAGCATGCATTTTTCTGAATGTTATGATGTAAAACTCAATGTCTGTCATTTAGTGACTTCATTCTTAAATGATTTGCCAGAAAACCACACATTTTATGAGGAACAAACCAAAAATAAGAAGCAAACATCTATTCATTCTGCAAAAATATGGACAGCTGAGAGGTATAGTTCAACCAGGGCTGTCTGAGTTTGCTGCCCTTCCCCTCTCAAAATCATGGTCGATTGGAGCCTCCCCCCTACAACCATTCCAATGTCCCATTCCTTGGTTATTTTGCCCCATTTACCATAAACACTGTAATGTGCATACTGATTTACTTCTGCAATGATTTGGATTTCATTTGAAAGTTTTATTTTGCATTTTTGCAGCACAAACCCCAATAGATATCTGCTAAACAAAGCAATGCAGTCTCACAATGAAAACAGACATAGCATTAAAACTTATCTGCCCTTGAAACTCACATGCATTGAAACAGCATTGAAACCTACATTCAAAGAAAATACATTTTGCCAGTGGCAGATAAAGATTAACTTTGGGCTGTTTTCAAATCATAGGCCCCTTTTGGGCTGTTTTCAAATCATAGGCCCCTTGAACACGAAACATACACATGCTCTTTCATACACCTTCCCAACTGTATTAAATTGTATTCCTTGTACAATACAGTACAGTTGTTAGAGGGCATTTTAAGTGTATTGTTTTGAACATTTTTCCAGTAAACAATGAAACAAAATGCATGCACCAATGACAAAACTACCCAATTCAGAACATTTCCATCATAAAAGTTTACTCAACTTTCTACAGTCCACCAGTATCAGTAAATATGCACAATCTCTGAAGTAGTAAAAGTCATCTAATTAATTCCACATTAAAGAAATCTGTAACATATTCAGTGAATTCAGTTCTCACCATAGCTCTCAACCTCTTAGCAAAAAACATGTGGACAAAGCCAGTAATGGGGGGAATACAGCCCCCAAACATTCAGTGAATTCAGTTCTCACCATAGATAGCTCTCAACCTTAGCACAAAATACCTGGATGAAGCCAATAATGAGGGGATACAGTCCCAAAAATAGGGACAAATTTGAAATATCCATGTTATAAATATAGACAACTGCTAGAATAAACGGTTTTGTGTTACCATGTACTTTCTGAAGAATATGAAGTCTGAAATTCAAATGCCTGTTATTTTTAAACATTTAACCAGGAAACTAGTCTGACTTGGAATAAAAAACAATTTTCAGCAGAGCAGGGAGAAACTCCAGACACATCTTTGTAAGATGGGAGGACATGCAGACTCCACACAGAAGGCACTCCAGCCAAGAATCAAACCAGAGTACCTGTAGCTGTCAGGCAGCAATGCTACCAGTGCACCACTGCACTACAGACTTTGCAAGGAAAAATGTAGATACAGAAACCACAGATTTTATGAGGAAAAGAACAAATATGAGGCAAAAATCTGCAAATTTTTTTAGAAGTGTTGGTGGATAGGGAATTCGGGTCCTCGCCACCTGCATCCAAGGTAAAGGGTTCAAGCCTGTGTATCTCCACCCACCACCATTTGTTCTCTCTAGCCACCAGTATATAGCAACTGGGGCATTACACACACACACACACACACACACACACACACACACACACACACACACACACACACCTGCTGTAAAAAATGTGTCCAGCAGTATAATCCAACCGGTGACCATTTCCACACCTACCTGAAGCCTTTGTCCAGCAGTATAATCCATGTCACGAAGCCTTCACCTATCTGCTGTAAAAAATGTGTCCAGCAGTATAATCCACATGTATCCAGCCAGCGACCGTTTCACGAACAAAGCCCGTGCAGCAGTGAAATCCCTGCAAGAGCTCATCCCTTAGTCCTCATTGGTTCTGCCTGCAGCTGAAGCAGTCCAGAGCTCCTCTGTTCTGTGCGGTCACCACACAGTATCTCACCGCATAGATTCCTGGGTATCTCTTTGTCTGTATCCGGACTGTTGACAAAGTCTGAGTTCCCCAATGTGTCCACTCATGCGCAGAGGAGTCGGGACTCGTGATTTTTTTGGGGGGGGTTTGTTTTTGTTTTCTTGTTTCACAGATTTTTCTTTTGTTTTTTTCTAGATGGGAGGGCTGCAGTCCTGCAGTCCTATAACACAAGCTGCCCCTGCGATATATGTCCACATCCACAGTACTCATGTCACTGTATTTATCACACTCTACAAAATGTCATATGTCACAACATCCATAGCATATATTGGTATTAATAGTGAGAAGTGTTTTTTTTTTTTACAACAACACCTTTGCACCATGCATTCACACTGACTTCAGATAAGATTTTTTACCATGTATGACAGACTTTAGACTGTTCATTTCATATACAACACTGGGTGTCAATATTTATTCTGAATCCAGTCATAAAAAAAGTATGTAAACTGGATTTAAACCCTGCATCACCTATCTTATTTATCTAAAGTTATCTCCCGTACACTGTATGGCATATAGATAGTTACTAAAAGGAAGAATTTATTCCCTTGGTACTATCCAGAGTGCTGATAGCTGCATATCAGTAGCAAACTATTTTGCATTTCTGAAGGCCCAAATTAAATTTTTCACTTTTTTCTTTGGGAAGAGATTATAGTTCACTGCTATGGACAGCTGCCAGTCAAGAGTGCTCAATGCCAAATGGCATGCAAATGATGAAGAGAAAAAAAATCACCTAAATAGTGGAAATATAATGAAATGAGAAGTTAAAATGTTCTGCTATTTCCTCAATTTTATTGTCTTTCAACACAAACTTACACTCCTTAAACATCATTATGTTCACACAAATAGTATCCTCTCTGGATTTGAACCCCAGGACAACAGGGCATTCCAAACACATACTTGAGATTATTATCAGTAAGTGTGCAGATGCGTGCATATATTGTAAAGAAAAAAAGAGGTTACATATACTCAAGATGTAGCATAGTATCATTTGATATGACAGGTGCAATAGAACCACGTTCTGAAATTTGTTCTGTATAATTTGCAATTAGACATATGGATGCCTGTGATATTGGCAACATTTAAGCTAATCTTTCCTCTCATGGTATACAAAAAGTCCAACATTTCACCTCTTTTCTTCTCTTTATTTTGTGAGCATCATCCTCTTATCTATGCTTCTGTAACAGGACTGCTCTGTGATTTGCCTTGCAGCTTATGTATGTTTTAGTGAGTGATGTGCTTTCTTAGAATTGCAGATGCGATGTACTCAGAGGCACAAACTGTGGCCATAAACAATTCTAAATATTAAGAATGTTGATCTCTTAAGTCAGTCAATGTACTCACATACTTTCTTGTAAGTCTCTTCTCCCTGATACTCAGTAAGTGTACATCATATAGGACTAACTGTGAAACCCTGATTGTTACTGGAGCCAGACTAATTGTTCACAAAGGCAAGCCTCTAGCAGATACCACTTCTCAATTCTCATCCTTGCACTACTGGGGCATGCACACACAATAATGTAGGTCCTTATACCATGTTTACTTGCCCTGCACTTAGTGCAGATTGTGGAATTCAAGAATACTAATGAGTTCAAACCTCCTTTGCATACTGACAATGCTATGATAGCTGAATGGAACTTGTATCACAGTAAGGGAGACCATTTAGATCAAGAGAGCTTGGTACTGCTATTTGTTGCTGCTTTAACAACTGACTTCCTGCAAAAGTAGGTTGCCTTTTTTACAATTTGGTGGATTTTTAAGCTTACTTATGGACTGCATTTCACACTCCAACCACTGGTTTACTTTCTACATTATTCTGAGTAGCTGTTGGCATAGCCATGTATATCAGTTATTTCCTGACCTCTTTTTTTATAAATAATGCTGACATTTAATGGGAAGCTTAATCTGATAAGCTGACCACTTAGTGCAGATGATGTTTGAATTACTTATTAGCAAGGTCAGGGGTGTTTGCATTATTAGCACAGAAAAGTGCATTAAGCCGGATATGTATATCTGGCTTCTCTCCATGGAAATGGTTATTACATACATTTCTTATCCATTTTCATTGACAGGTGTACATTATTTCTGTTAATGCTGCAATATACTACAGATTTACAGAAATGTTGGTCCTCTTATCAATTTTTTATCAACTTCTTCCTTTATTTTCTTGGTGGTTGTGAGGGTGGAATCTGTATTCATATGGAGCCTTTCTTTTTCATGTATTTTGTGTATGATGGATACATTCATAGATTTTTTGGGGAGTTAACAATCAATTTTGTTATAGTTATGTATTTTTTTCTTTTATGCTTTCTCTTATACAGAGCTAGGGCTCCCAAGGCATCTGCACTCTGTAAACCACCATACACTGATGCTGAGAATGATGTTATCATTCAAGCATTACTTCACAATGGGTCATTCCTCTTAGTGAGAGGCAGAGATGACAAGTCCTCCCACTGCCATATCTGAGAGCAGGCAGTCAATTGTGTTAGTGTGGTTGGAGGCCATGGATGTACATATTACATAAATAAGACATAGGCCCAGTGATATGATCAAAGTGGCCAAATGTCAGGCAACTACAATTGCCCATGAATATATGGCTAAGGGAGTGGTCTTGCTACCAAGCCACCACTATATGAAACAGAGGAGTTCATGTCTATTGTAAAAGATCCAGAAAGCTCATCAAAGGGTCCATACAGAATTCTTGATGTTGATGTGGAAGACAACCCCACTGTGTCTACATATATATATATATATATATATATATATATAATATATATATATATATATATATATATATATATATATATATATGTATATATATATATATATATATATATATATATATATATATATATATATATATATATATATATATATATATATATATATATATATATATATATATATATATGTATATATATATATATATATATATATATATATATATATATATATATATATATATATATATATATATATATAGATAGATATGGGTCTACTTTGGTCGAAAACAAATTTGGTCAAAATCCACTTGACTAAGCACACTTGACTGAAAGCTCTCGTCACTGAAAACTCATTTGGTCAAAACCCATTTCAGCAAAAGTTATATATAGCCTTTTCCCCACTACAGTGCGATCCTGGAGTTAGAATATAAAGTAACGGGCTGTGGGGGCCACAGCCCCCCACATTGGGGGTGTGGGGGGTGTGACCCCCCACCTATTTTAAATGTTTTAAACCATAGACATGTATATTGATAATTGCAATGAACAACTCTTTCCAAAAGGCAATATCAACTTAGACTATGTGGGCGGGGGCTACGTCTCCCACACCCCCCAATGTGGGAGGCTGTGCCCCCCACACCCCCCCCTTACTTTATATTCTAACTCCAGGATAGTACTACAGTGGGGTAAAGGCCATATATAACTTTCGATGAAATGAATTTCGACCAAATGAGTTTTCAGTGAAGTGAGCTTTCAGTCAAGTGAATATATATATATATGGGTCCCCTACTATTTACCGAAACGCCGATTCGCCGACAAAGAAATCACCGACACCAAACGACCGACAACACAAAGTACCGACAACGCAAAACACCGAACACCATAACACCGACACACTACACGTAAACAACACAGTACACTACAGGACATATCCACTAGCCCTAACCCAAACCCTAACCCTAAGGTCCGACACTACCGCACACTCTCCCTACCTGTACCCTAACCCTAACTCACTTACCCACCCCTAACCCAAGCTCCGACACTACCGCACACTCTCCTACCTGCACCCTAACCCTAACTCACTTACCCACCCCTAACCCCAAGCTCCGACACTACCGCACACTCTCCCTACCTGCACCCTAACCCTTACTCACCCCCCACCCCTAGCTCCGACACTCGCACACTCTCCCTACCTGCACCCTAACCCTAACTCACTTACCCACCCCTAACCCCAAGCTCCGACACTACCGCACACTCACCTATCACACACCCCTACCCTACATCCCTCACTATTGCACACTTACCTGTCCGCTACTCCTAAATCCCTCACTATCGCATACTTACCAGGTCGCTTACACATTCCCTTGTCGGTCTTCCGGCTGTCGGGATTCCAGCGTGTCGTCGGTCATGTTGTCGGTCGTTTGGTGTCGGTGATTTCTTTGTCAGCGAATCAACATTTCGGTAAATAGTAGGGGATCCATATATATATATATATATATATATATATATATATATATATATATATATATAGAGAGAGAGAGAGAAAGATTTCTATATATATCATATGTATACACATACACACGCACACACACACACACACACACACACACACACACACATATATATGCATATATATATATATATATATATATATATATATGTGTGTGTGTGTATATATCTATATATATATATATATATATATATATATATATATATATATATATATAGATATATATAGATATATATATATATATATATATAGTGAGAGAGACAGAGATATAGGTGGGATAGAAGAGACAGAGAGGGAGTTGGAGAAGGAGGGTATAAGGGGAGTCAGGCAGTAAAGGCTTGTATGAGATGCATCTTATTCTTCTGCAGTAAAGGGAAATGATTTCTGCTTCTTGTGTCATTTACTTTGTGATGCTTATCATCTGTGTTTTGTCTCTCTCTTCTTTACATCTAGACACATCGGGTTCTCTTTCTGCATTACCATCTGCACATGGTAAGTACATCTTCTATATTTTTATTGATGTACAAAAGGTAGATGTAAGTGTTAACTGAAAGTTATGTTTTCATTCCATTAACATCTATTAATTTTTTAATATATGTTTCACATAACATAGGTTTGGGTGATTATTTATTCTATTTCTTTTTTTGTGTCTGTTGCTTATTTGTTATTATAGGTGATCCTGCCATTGGCACTGTGGAACACCTTCCACCTGATATCAGAGTATTGGTAGCCTGGTAGTCTGACACTGCGGTTGTGCCTCCAACATCTCTTGTTGCTATTTCAAACACAGTCAGTATGCCTATATATGCCCATAACATAAAAAACGCTGACATAGTATAGGTTGAAGGTGACTACAGTTGATCAGGGTAGTGTGGTTACTCCAGTTGCAGAACAGGATTCTCCCCATAGTCATCATGAGGGAGAGGTGCCACACAAGCAGGTTAGTAGAAGTGCTTGGAGGAGACTTGCTGTTCACCCTCCTGCTGATGTTGGGGTGTCAGTAAGTGCCACACAATGTATGTGTAGGGCCATCATGGAGGTACAGGCATGATTTACAAGGGCATCAGAAGTGATAGTGTGAGTACTAAACATTGTCCATTCTGACATGCAGGACTGCCTGAACCATGTGGGTGACTCCTTGGACAAGATGAATGACACGCTGGATTGGCCAATGTCAATAATGCAATATCTTCTGGGAAATCACCAAAAATCACCACAAGCGCACAAGATTTTTGGTGGAATAAAGTTGTTCGTAGATTTTATTTTCGTAGTGCATTTGTACTCTTTTGCATCAAACAACAAGTGATATTCTGACAGCATTTTACTGAACATTTTTTCGGGCATCTACTGACTCTGGGCTGGTTGCGGTCAGCCGCATTTCACATTTTCTTCGTGCTTTGAGGTGCAGTATAAAAATACTTACTCGGACAGCATTAGGTGAAATTATAAAATCTCCTAACTTCTGTAATTTTAATAACTAAACCTATTCCATATTTCCAGCTCTGTTTCTCCAGCTGCATATTGAAGGTTTTCTTCCATCTTATGCTGCAATTATTTCATACACTGGTTCTTACAATTCTTGATGCTGTATAAAGTCAAGAGACCAAACCTTTTATGAGATCCTGTTCCTCCCTCATTTGCTGGACCATGCTTACAAACTGCACCTAACTCATATCACTGTTTTTAAATAACTGAAGAATTCTTAGCTTCCTAGAAAGCCCATTATAGTACCATTGATTTATCTCTGGTAAGTTGTATTTATTCTACACCGGTGCCCAGGTCAACAGTTTGTCATTATCCCCATCTGATACAACACTTGAGAGGTGTTCATAAAATCACAAACATTGTGAATCCCATGTCTTTTCTCTGTATAGACCCTTTGTACCCAGTTGAGCAAACACGATCCCCTAGCACTGCCAGGTTGGGTCACAAAATAATATTGTTACATCGCAATACAATGGGGAGAAAGGGCATATACGTTTCATTTGCCCAACAGTACTTACATTCAGTGAAATGTGATTCAGTGAAATGAGTTTTCAGTGATTTCAGCTTTCAGGGATTTGGTGTGAGTGTTTTGAAATTCAGGGAAATTAGTTTTCAGTGAATCAAAGTAGATCCGATAAAACTATTTAAAACTAATACACATAACAGCATGTTAATGATATTGCAGTTGTTTCTTAGCTACTATTGGTTTTATAGTTACAGCATTATTTAATCCCAGAAAAACATCAGCTTCAAGCCTAACAATCCATTTGTACTCTGCTATTTCCACATATTATTAATATCACCACCTCTAGGGTTCTTGTGGGATTATTTCAATCAATCTAAATTTAAAATCATGAGTTGAAACTGTATCCAAAATATGTTTAGCTAGGGAATTCATCTTTATGCTTCTATGAATGTCTGATTTATGTTCTATAATGCGATCTCTAAGCCTACGGCTACATTTTCCCCACATAGAAACATTTGCATTTACAAGAAGTCCCAAGATACACTATTGATGTTGAATTACATGTTACCTGACACTGAAACTCAAATGATTTCTTACTCATTGAAGTCTACAACCTTAGTAATATTCCTGCAGTAACTGCAGTTATGACAAAGGAATGTTCCAAACCAACCAACAAACACATTAGTGTCATTAATTTTAAAATCTTTATAACACAACTTTCTTTTTAAATTCATACAATTTTTATATGTAAACCTGGGCTTCTCACCTATTATATTTATTAATTTAGGCATAAATGTGAAGATTCTCCGATTCCTTCTTATGACCTTCTCTACCTCCTTGGTTCTAAGGTTGTATGTGGCTACTTATCGAATGATGGTCCCATCTTGTGGGCTTATGTTGGTTGTTACATTTACATCATTCTGTTCACTAAAATAAGGACAAGCTATCTGCATTCTTTAGTCCATTACCTGGTTCATACTTCCATAGTAATCATATCACTATACCCTCTCTCCTTAAACTCTTGGGCCATCTCTTTCAATTGTTGCATACATCTAGCTTCATCAATGTTTAATCTACTTACTCTTCTAAATTCTCCCTTTATTATACCTTTAAAAACACGGGGAGAGTGCATGCTCTTCATATGAGTATACCTATTAACCTGGGTCTCCTTTTTGTACACACACATGTTTTTAGTGAAGTCATATGCTTGTCTGGCTGTACATCTAAAAAAACAATTGTAGTATTTGAATAATTAATTTTACATTTTTGAAACCCAGTGGTGCCATTTAAATAGTCTATGAAACTCAATAAGGTTTGTACATCACTCTTCCAGATTAAAAAACAATCATCCACAAACCGTTGATAAAACAAAACATTCTCCTTAAAGGGATTATTGGGAATATAAATATGTTCAGATTCCCATTGATTTAACACTAAATTTGCATAGGTGTTAGCCATGGGAGTACCCATTGCAACACCAGCAACTTTTAAAAAAATTCTGGCCATCAAACATAAAAATATTTTTAGTTAACACTATTTCAGTCAGATAATATATATTTTCAATCTGCCTTCCCAACGTATTAGTGTTATTACACAAAAATTCACGAATAGCATTAATTTCATATTCATTTGGAATCACAGTAAAGAGGAAATTTATGCCAAGTGTAACCAACATGTAATAATTCACTTCATTAATCTTATACCAAGCATACAACTTAGTTAAACAATCCCCCATGTTTTTATGTAACTTTGACACAGAGGTAAATATTTGCTTAAAACAGTCTATACATATACAGACAATGGTTCTGTGATCCAACCCCTCCCTGAGACTATGGGTTTCATAGGTGGGTTGGTCACAGACTTATGTATTTTAGGAAGGCCATATATAACTGGAGTCACTGGACATGGAACTGTAAAGAAGTTAGATAAATCCAGAGTAACATTCCCTTGAAGTTGCACATCATATATCAGCATATTGACCTCAGTCACACAGTTTTTATATTAAAAAAACATGATTTTCTTAAAAGTGTTTCTATCAGACAAAAAAATCATACATCAGATTCATAAAATGTTCTTGTTAAAAATCACTACAGCACCTCATTTATCTGCTTGTTTAATAACCAAATTTGAATTCTTTCGAAGAGTTTGGCGTGCTTTATACTCTTCATAATTTAAGTTATAAAATTTCTTTTTCATATTAGCACCATAAATAACCCTTAAGTCTTCTTCACATACATCTGAGAAAGCATTTAAAACCAAACAATTACTTGGAATAAACACACTCGATTTCTTACAAACATCCCTATAATCATGTGATGCAGCACTAAAAATTAGTTTCAAACTAACATTTCTTATACAAATCTTAAGATCCATTATTGCTACAACAATAGTAACAGTCATGCTGGGTATAAAGTGTAACCCCTTATTTAATAAAATAATTTCTGCCATTGTTAACATATAGTCCGATCAATTCAATATACTGTTTGAACTCTTACTTTTTATTTCTCCCAAACCTGGTTGTTGTATATCTGTGG
>NC_056725.1:865882711-865982711 GCF_019279795.1 Protopterus annectens | reverse complement strand
ATGGTGTAAGGACCTACAAAATTGCATGCACACTACTGGGTTGTGTGCACAACTGCATACACACACCTCAGTAGTGAAATGAGCATTGAGAAGTGTTACCTGCTAAGGGTTTGTATGTGTGAATGATTAGTCTGACTGCAGTAACAATCAGGGTTTCACAGTCAGTCCTGTTTGCTCTATAAGTACTGAGGGTGTGTCAGGGAGAAGGGACTTACAAGAAAGTTTGTGAGCACATTGACTTAGGAGATCAACATTCATAACATTTATATGAATTGTTTATGATAACAGTTTCTGTCTCTCTGAGTATGCTGCGTCTGCAATTCTGAGGAAGTGCATTACTCACTGAAGCATATCAACTGCAAGGCAAATCACATAACAGCCCCGCTAAAGAAGCATATATAAGGGAATTATGTTCACAAAATAAAGAGAAGAAGATGGCTGCAGTGTTGTAATTTATTACTTTATATTGTATGAAGAAAGATTAGCGTATTTGTTCTTAATATCAAAGGCATCTCCACATGTAATTGCAAATTACAAAGGACAAAGTTCAGAACATGGTTCTGTTGCACCTGTAACATTAAATGACACTATGTCATATCTTCAGTATTTGTAACCTTATTTTATTCTTTACAGAATAGCTATCTATCAATATATATATATATATATATATATATGTGTGTGTGTGTGTGTGTGTGTGTGTGTGTGTGTGTGTGTGGTATATACTGATATCAATCTCAAGTGTGTGTTTGGAATGCCCTGTTGTCCTGGAGTACAAATCCAGAGATGGTGCTATTTGTGCAAATTTAATTATGTTTAAGGAGCACATGTTCAAGTCACCCCCATTGAGAAAATATCAGAACCATACATTTTAAGTATTTGTTTCATGTTTTCCTCTATTTAATTAAAGCAATGCTTTTTTTTCTTCATCATTTGCATGCCATTAGGAATTGCACACTCTTGACTGTCAGTGGTACATAGCAGTCAACTACAGTTCAATTCCTAAGGAAAAAATAAAAAATGTAGTTTGGCCTGCCTTCTGAAGGATAAATTAGCCTGGCTGTGCTGCATGGATGTCAGCACTCTGGACAGTACTAAGTGAAGAAAATGCAGCTGTCAAGTAAATTCCTCTGTGGCACAAGGTGTACGTAAAATGACTTTACAGAAATAACATAGGTGATGCAGGGTTTAAAACCAGTTTACAGAACAATTTTATGAATCGATTCAGAATAATTATTGACATGCAATGTTGTGTATGAAATGAACAGGCTAAAGTCTGTAATACATGATATAAATGTTACCTATTGTCCATGTGAATGTATGGTACAAAGGTACTGTTGTAAACTCAACTCTTCTGATTATTAATAATATTTGCTATGGATGTTGTGACAATTCACATTTTGTTGAGTGTGCTAACACAAAAGTAGTAGTAACATGAGTAATGTAGACATATGTGTCATATATACTTGAGAAATGATTTACATCTTGCAAGTCTTCATCAAGATACATACAATATATTGTAAACTTTGATATCATGAGTAAAGTATGTACTGTGGCAAGAAGGATCTCTTATCACTGTCTGTATGTCCTCTTTCTGAGCAATTGCCATTACATGAAATCTTAGTTATGTGTAACCTAAATGCTAATTGTGATGTTGCAAACAGATGTGAAATGGATGACTGTATCAATCTAACATCATAACAGCTATGTTCCTTGCTACATACATCCATTAAATGTTTTAATTTGCAAAACAAAGTACTTTTTCAAAAAAAATGTTTTGAAAATGCCTTTTGCATTTGTGCTCCAGTCCACAGTGTGCAAACAAAGCTCACTACCTAAGGAAAAGAAAGTGAAAAATTTAATTTGGACAGCCTTCTAATGTGCAAACAAGCCTGGCATCAGTGTGGGGCAGTCAGCTCTCTGGAGAGTACTCAGTGAAGAAAATGCACCCATCAGGAAAATTTTTATCTAGCAGACGTGTAAGTGAAGTGAGTTTATAGAAATAACATAGGTGATGCTGGATTTGAATCCAGTTAACTGATCATTTCACGGGGGGACTAAATACATATTTACTCAGATTTTGTTATATCATAGATTGTATGTACTGAACTATTCTCAGTGCTGCTAACAACATGTGAGATGTTGTCTGTCCCCTTTCCTATTATTTGGCATTACCTACAGTCCTAAAAAGGTGTGCCAGAAATTAAAGGTCGGATGTGGCAAGGAGATGTGAGAGGGAAGAATGTCTCACTGTAATGCACTTCTTGCTCTGGTCATTGTTAGGTATACCTTTTGATGAAAGTCATTTCTGTTTAATGTTTTCCTATATTTTTCTTTATTTTTTTAAATGCTTTCTGCAATTGCACTCCACACGGCAGCCCATAAACACATTTCACTTCCTAAGGAAAAAAAAGTAAAACATTTAATGTCAGATGCCTTCTGTAGCATAAACAAGCCTGGCACATGTGCACAGCTGTCAGCACTCTGGTTAGTTCTCAGGGAATCAATTCCATTTATTATGTAGCTATCTCTGTGACACAATGTATATGTGAAATGTGCTTAAAAACAAGATAGGTGACACAGGGTTTGAATCCAGTTGAAAATAAATGCACGAGTAACATAACTATGTTTACTGCAAGAAATGTGTCATTACTGCTTGCTATGGAAGCCCAATATAATGTGTGCAAATTCTGTTAAACACAATAATGATGATATTTAATGTAGAATGCACACACAGGTATGATGTGCACAATATTTTTCTTATAATTAATATGATAACCCATTTATCATAGGTATGTGTTTATGACAGTATGTCTTGTGAAGTATGTATGTAACCTAACTCACCATGTGATACTCAGTTTATGTAACTGCATGCATTTCAAATGCATTTAATGAAAGAAATACTGACTTTTACACATAAATTCAGTCCCATGACTAAGTAAAGTTGCATACACACATGCATCTCTCAATTATATCTCCAGTCATTGTTACAATAACTCTTGGTGATTGCTTTCAGCAATGAGTACATCATCTTAATTCTGTGTGGGTTCAATACCCATAGGCACACATTAGATTTTTTTCAGGATATTATTTAGAAGATATTTACTGCAATACTGCACTACACTACACCATCAGAGAAACACACCCGACTACAGTCAGCAATACTCCTAGCACTACTAACCACCCTCAGCTACTTAACTCAAATCCCATACCCCTCCCACACCCTACCTTCACATTACACAGCCATCTTCCAACACACCGCCATACCATCCTTTTCCTCTATACCTCCAAAACTATATCCCTCCAACACAACCCTATTATATAAGCCTCAAATCCTTCCAATCCTACCCACACCCAACCTTTCCCACCACCCTCACCCAAACAAACCTACTCTCTACCCCCACTTAAAATCTCAATCCACTCTAGACCTCATAATATACCTAGTACACCAAATCTCCCTCCCTCTCTCTGTCCGGTGACATCCATCCCAACCCAAGCTCCATCAACTCCCCATCCACCAAAGCCCCCAATCCCTCACATCCTGGCACCCCCAAGTCCATTTGCTTCATCACAAATAATGCTCAAAGGCTTCATAATAAAATCCCTACCCTCTACACCTGGCTTTTCCATAATCACCCTGACATTGTTGCCATCTCAGAAACTTGGCTTAAGCCATACATAAAAGACAACGAAATAACCCAGCTACCAAATGATCTGTAATGATAGATCCAGTAAGAAAGGAGGTGGCGTAGACATAGTCTAATCCTCCTCCTACACAGTTACCCTATTTACCAATTCCATTCCAAAATTCACCAACTCTGACATAACCATAGCCGATCTAAAAATCAACAATCACAAATCTATATGCATAGCTGCCCTCTATGTCCCCCCATGCAACAACAACATTCCAGTACTAGAAGACATCCTCTCCTCATTCTCCTTTAACATCAAAAATAAAACCTATATCCTAGGCAATGCAAATATTAACTGGACAACCACCGGTTCTCATCCCCCTTCTCAGTCAATCAACCTCTTTAAATTCACCCAGCTAATTAACTCTCCTACCAGGCCTAACAAAAATGGAGCCTCTGGCACCATCCTTGACTGGATTTTAGTATCTCAACCTAACCATACCTCAACTTCAGATATCCTCCCCCAACTCTATCAGTGACCACCTACCAGCCTTTGCTGAGTGGCACCCTTCTCCACTCCAAAAGCAACATCATCACATTCAAACCCATACTCTCTCTAAGTTCAACCCTCAAATATTCACTGACTGTCTAAAACTAATTGACTGGCCCTCCTTAAAAACCTTGCCCCTCAACAATGCAATCAGCTACTTTAACAAAACCTTTCTAAATCTACTCAACAGCTATACTCCTCTCAGAACCACAGGTCAAATCCAAAATATCTCCCTGGATATCAAAAGAAACCAAACAAGCCATGCTCCTAGTAGACAAAAAGTGGAAACAATTACATAACAATAAACTACCTAATACCCTACTAGACTTCAAACAACTCTGCAATACCATAAAAAAATGAATAACTAGGGACCGCAAATCATACTACATCAAGCTCCAAACTGAGCACTCCACCAACCCCCAAAAATTCTGGAATACTGTCTCATCCCTCCTCCATCCTAGTATCAAAGATAACCCTTGTCCTAACCATAACCTCACTGACCCAAAAACAGCCACATCATTTAACTTCTTCTTTGTGGAGTGTATAGCCAAACTAACCACCACCTTCCCGCACCCCCCTCCAAGTTCACCCCCCCACCCTCCTGACAATACACAACAATCCCCCACCTTCAACCTCAACTCTGTCCCCACAAGTACAATAAAACATTCCTCCTCCAGCTAAAACCATGCTGCATTGTCCCAGACAATTTACCCCCACCCTTCCTCAAATTATCTGCTGACAGCATAGCCCTGCCAATCTCCATTTTAATAAACAGTTCCATTCAAGATTCCTATGTCCCTTCAATTTGGAAACATGCATACATCATTCCACTCCACAAGGGAGGTACAAACTATGATACCACCAATTTCAGGCCCATTGCCATCCTTTTCCCACTCTCAAAAATCCTAGAAAAGTGTATTCATGCTCAACTGATGTCATACCTAACATACAATAACCGCCTTACCCCTACCCAACATGGTTTCCGTCCTGACCACAGTACCACCACTGCCCTTCTGTCCTTCCTCGAATCCATCAACCATGCTTGTGACTCTGGCAAACTCATATCTACCCTGTTCCTAGACTTATCCAAAGCTTTTGACACTGTCTCCCACCCCATACCCCTACCTCAACTCAACTCTCTCAACCTATCTCCCTCTACCATATCCTGGTTCTCTACCTACCTCTCTGAAAGACACCAAGCTGTAAAATGGAAATCTTCAACCTCCTCCTGCTTACACACCCCCACCGACATTCCCCAAGGTTCTGTTCTAGGCCCACTACTCTTCAAAATATTCATCAATAACTTTCACCACACTATCCCCAATGCCTCTCTAATCCAGTATGCAGATGATTCTACAATCATCTGCACTGCTGACTCTCCCTCTGACCTACTACTAAAAACCCAGTCAACTTTTACTAAAACAGAAACTTGGATGCACAACAACCACCCCACCCTAAATGCAAATAAAACTAAACTAATGATCTTTACTCCCTCCAGAATCTCCTACATTGATAATACTTCCTTCACTATACTAAGCCAGAATAATACCCCGATTCAAATTGTATTCCACACTAAGCTGCTTGGTTTTATCATCGGTGAGCATCTAAAATTCAACATCCATATTCAAATAGCCATCAAAAAACCCCACCAAAAATTAGGACTCCTGTACAGACACAATCGCTACCTCACTCCCTCCACCAGAAATACCTAGGCCTCATCCTACCTTCTCCCCTCTCTCATATACGGTGTTCCCCTGCTCAACAAAATCCAACTTGGCTTACAATCCAAACTAGAATCCTGCTACAATAAAATCAGCAAATTTGCCTCCAGCTCCAAATATTCTTCCCATCATTGCCTATCCCTCCAATCTCTACAATGGCTAAAGCATCATAACTACCTAAACCTTCTCAAACTCACCACAGCCCATAAACTCATCTTCAGGCCATTCAGCTGCCCCACCCTCTCCACCACCTTAACCCCCTATATTCCAAACCGCACACTCTGATCAGAAAATCAAAACCTCCTACAAATCCACAAACCTTCCCAGCCCCTTGGCCAACTTCTGCTATCATGCTCCTTATCCAAACTATGGAACTCACTCCCCCTCCTTTTGAAACACTCCAAATCACACCAACTTCAAATCCCTCCTATACTCATACCTGTCATCTAAATGGATACGCCCCTGCTACATGAGCCCCTCCTCAAACATCTTTTTCCCAGCATTTACAGTCTCTCCCTATCGATGCCTACATACAGTCTCCTCAGTTCTGCTTATTACTACCATCCTATCATTCTCCCAACTTACAAAACTCTACAATTACTGCTGGACTGCTTTTCTACTCCCATTTCTCATTATATCTGAGATTTATATTTATATTTTACGAAATGTTGAAATTCTTATGTCTGAAAAATTTATTCAAGAAGGAATACTCTGAATGCTAGAATTATTTCATTACATGAATAATTGCTTACTGTCACTACAGCCACTCTGTAACCAAAAGCATCTCTTTATAAGTACTTAATTATACCCTCAGCATGAAGTATATCTAAATAATCTAATAATCTAAATAAGTAATCTTAAAATTAGAACTAGAGAAAAGAGAAAAAAGAAAAAAGAACTAGCTTGGCAACTTCGACTAGCAGCATGTAAGGCACCAGGACTTAATGACTCGTGTTCAATTTCTTGTATTTTGAGGATTAAAAATCTTATGAGGTAGCTTTTGGTTTTTAACTAATACATAAGTCTTTTGGATGTTTTTAACATGATTAAAGTAATAAGTAATGGGGTTATGTATTACCATTATATGTTTTTAAATAATCCATTGCTTAGATTAACTAAGTTAGTATACACAAGAAAAGCCTTTAATAAGGGTTGTACTTAGTTATTATGTTTTTAATTCACAAGTTTTAACATTTTTATATACTATATATGTATACTTTTCATAAATATTTTTAACACTACATAACATTATGTGTTTTTGGTAAAATGAGTTTTTGTATGTCAGGTAGACTTAGTATCTTGGTTTTGTTGCAGTGATGCCTATTAGCATGCATTGCCTCTTTAAATGGAGGCTGTAATGCTATTAATTAACTAATTAAGTGCTTGCATCAAATTTGAAAAGTGTATTTAATGACTGTTTGAATTTGTACTGGCTGTTGTCTGAAGAAGTTCTGTTATATACAGAACTAAAACGCTTGTAGCGTTTTCAGCATTTGTTCTGTTTATTAAAACTTTTTTGCTTACTTAGAAGTTTCACACAAGTGTATTTCGTTGATTTTATGCTGACCAACAAACTTCTAAACAAGGTGTTAACCTTACATGCAGTGGATTACTTTTTTCCTGCACCATCCTTTATTGTTGACAGTACCAGCGTTTTTACAAGTTTAAGTGAGTTGCTTTGGTTTTTTCTTATGAAGTATATCTATACCTGATATGCATGACTAATGTCTTTCTGCATCCTTTGCTATTTCATAAATGCAGAAATCCATATTTCTGTAAATGTTTTACTAAAGTTTAGTCTGATTACATAATGAATGTCTGCTATCATAGGTTCATAGGTTGGTACTAGGCTATCGCCCTAGGGCCTATACAAACCTAGCCATAACCATTCTCTGGCTATTTCTTCCAACACTATTTAATTACCTGGACCCCTGTTTAGCAGGGTGACTGATGTGTTCCCTGGGGTGAATTTCCTTTCTCCCATCCAGTCGTCAAGGTTCCTTTTGAAGAGGGCCAAAGAGGTGCTCTGCTTGACATGTTTGGGTAGTCTATTTCAGAGTCTGGGGAGTCTCTGGGTCAGGAACCTATCCCCTCCAGTATGTTTTGTTTATTGTGATGACAAGGTTTAGATCCCTGGAGTGTGTGGCTCTGAGGGATTGAGATTTCTTTAAGTGTAGCATGTCCAACAGCTCTGGGTTTGACATGGCCTTGTGTGTTAAGCAGAGATCACCTCTGAGTAGATGATATGCAACAGAGTATAGCTGGAGTTTTTTAAGGTGGTCAGCATAGGGCATCTGCTTTAGGCCTGTGATTCTTTTAGTGAGGTATTTCTGCGGCCTTTCCAGTTGTTGCAGATGTCTTGAGAGGTACATACAAAACGTGGCATTGCATTCTATAATGGGTCTAATGAGGGATGAGTACAGTGGGACAACGACCTCCTTTTTTCTGGATAAAAAGCCCTTAGTGATGAGGTGTGCTGCATAGAAGGATTTCCTGACTGTTGTGGTGATGTGGTTATCAAAGGTGAGACCACTGTCCACCTGTGTCCCTAAGTCTCTTATCACACTTTAGGTGTATAGTGTACTGCCACCTATTTGGTAATTCATGGGTACATGTTTTTTCCTAAAGGGGATAACTATACATTTCTTGGCTTTGAGCTTGAGCCCATGGCTCTGGCACCAAGCATCTGTTTCTGTAAGGCCCTTTTGTAGAGTATCCACATCATTTGGGGATTCAATAATGGCTCCCAGTTTGCAGTCATCTGTGAACTTTGTTAGCCAGAGTCCCTTAGTGTTGGCCTGTACTTCAGAGAAGCACAGTTGAAGACAAGGTTTCCTCCCCATGTTAAAATCAAACTGATGAATTTAAGTGCACGGAATAAGTGCAACCCTCCTCTTCCCAAAGTTGGCATGGCATGAGAACTTAAGGGAGGGACCTCATTCCATTTTCGTGACAGCAGCCTAGTAGCTGCAAAGCAGTACTCCCAGCTGAACAGTGGGAACATGGACCATCTATCACTTCACTCTATTCTCCAACAGTGTGGGACATATTCCCAAATCAGGTAAGTCAATCCTAAAGACAGTAGAGTAGAAGGCACCACAATCTTTTACTTGTCTGCACAAACAAAAAAAAAAGAAGTTATGTACTCACCATAATGTTCCATGTTTGTAGTCCATCTCGCCCTTCATTCCTACACATGCACTCCGAGCCGATCCCCAGCTCCGAACTGGCTGACCACAAATCTTGAAGTCTCCCAGCTGGCCTGTGGCAAGGTAGGCATCCCATATTGCACCAGCATGAATCCCCAGATCTTGTCTGCTGCTGTCTAAAAAAGTGATAGAAGGTATTTCCACAAAGAACAACAAAGATGAAAGGTCTTCACCCTACAGAAGGTAAATACTATCTTGTCTCCAGATCCTCCAAGGATACAGGGCCGGAGGTAGGTGGGTGGGTTCATAAGAATGAAGGGCGAGATGGACTACAGACATGGAACATTATGGTGATTACATAACTTCTTTATGCTCTGTAGTCCTATCTCACACCTTCATTGTTACATATGGGACAGCATCCCTAGCATCTTTTTCTCAGGTGGCTAATGGGAATATACTCCTAAGAAATGTGGAACCAAAGGATGCTCTACCCCTTGAGGCCAAATCCAATTTGTAATGAGTAATAAAGGTATGAGGGGTAGCCCAAGTTGCTGCTGCACATATACTGTCAATTGGGACTCTGGCTTGAAAAATGGCAGATATGGATACGGATCTGGTAGAAAGAGCCTTAATTTTAAATGGGAGTTCCTTGCCACTGGAGAGTAAATAAACAAAATACAATTTGAAATCCAACTTGATAGTGTTATCTTAGAGACTGCCATACCTTTTCTTGTCTCAGAAAAAGATACGAACAATTGGTCTGATCTTCTAAGCCCCTTGGTTCTATGTAGATAGAACCTTAACTGTCCGTGATCAAGTTGATGAAACTTATATTCTGCACTGTTTGAATAATTAGGAAAAAAACGTCTGGCAGTTTGATAGTTGGATTCAAATTAGACGGAGAGCAAACCTTGGGGATGAAGGACTGATTTGTATGAAGGGAAACTCTCTCTCTATGAAAAATCAAGTAAGGAGGTTTGACTGACAGTGCTTGTAACTCTGACACACTTCTGGCGGATGTAACAGCTACTAGAAATATGGTCTTCCATGAAAGGAACTTCAATTCACAAGTATGTGCGGGTTCAAAAGGTGGGGAAATAAGTTTGGACAGAACAAAATTTAGATCCCAAGGAGATACAGATTCCTGAAAGGGGGGGGGGGTCTCAGCAAGGTAGTGCCCTTTAGGAAAGATTTATACAATCTGTGAGCCATAAGATTAGGTTCATGTTGTCCCAAATGAAAATTGGAGATGGCTGCCAATTGAACTTTGATTGTAGCAGCAGCTGATTGCTTATGAAAAAGTTCTGTTAGGAATTCCAACACCAAGGGAATTGAGGCTGTGTATGTTTTTTTTCTTTTGCCCAGATAGAAAATCTTTTCCATTTGCTAGCGTATAATTTTCTCGTAGAGGGCTTGTGGGATGACACGAGTATATGAGTAACTGCAGGTGAGAAATCATAAAGCCTGACTAGGGATGAAAGTAGAGCAGCCACGCTGTCAAGTTGAGGGTGTGGAGGCAGGGGTGGAAGGTGCCTGACGTGTGTCAGAAGGTCTGGTACTGGGTCCAGAGTCCATAGATCATACAGAAGGTGAGGCCTGAGAAAGGTGAACCAAATCTGATGAGGCCAGTAAGGAGTGAAAAAAATCATTCTTCTTCCCAAGGTTTTTGCTTTCTGGATCACTTTCGATATCAGCGGAAAGGGAGGGGAATGCAAAAAGAAGTCCCGAGGGCCAGTTGTGGACAAGTGCGTCTCTCAGTGTCTCCCCCAGGGGGGGATAAGGGAGATGTAGCTGCTGCATTTTGCATTGATTGGACTGACAAACAGATCACAGCAAGGCTGTTCCCATTTGTGGAAAATCTGTTCCGCAACTTTCTGATTCAGAGACCAGTCGTGAGGCATCAGGATTGCCCTGCTGAGATTGTTGGCTATCACACTGGTTGTCCCCAGGATATGCGCTGCAACTAGAAAGCGTTGGGAAGATATCGCCCACTGCCAAACATGAAAAACCTCTCGACATAGGGGGTAGGATCTGGTTCATCCTTGTTTGTTTATATACCATACCACTGACATATTGTCTGATTGGATTGCTATTGTCCCCAGAGGAAGAAAGTTGTGAAGTGCTTGCAACGCTAATAGCACTGCTCTCATCTCTAGGACACTGATAAGCAAGTGAGCCTCGTGATCTTGGCATATGCCTTGGACAGTCCTGCCTAGACAATGCCCCCCCACCCTCTCTGGGAGTCATCTGTGGTCACAGTAGCAACGGGTTGGCGAAGAATGAAAGATGTTTCTATTGTTAGTTGATCGGGCTGAATCTACCAACGAAGGTTCTTTTTATAAGATTCCGTTATCAAAATAGGATGAAACAGTGGCAGTTGTTGATGAGACCACTGGGATTCTCATATGTAGTCTGGCTAGTGGAACTAGAGTTATAGTAGAGACCATGGTCCCCAAAAGTTTGAGCACTGTCTTGGCTTTGACTGTGTGTTGGGAAAGTAGTCTGTATATCTGTTGTCTCAGATATTGTATTCTGTCTGCAGGAAGATGAGCCATCATGGTGACTGTGTCTATTTCTGTGCTTATAAAAGTCACATATTGAGAGGACGATAAGGCAGACTTTTCCCAATTTATCATAATCCCTAGCTGAGTGCAGAGTTGGATGGTTGAATCCCTGGCTTGTAGAAGTTGGTGCTGGTGGTGGCAGTCAGGAGCCAGTCATCCAAGTACGGAAACACTTGGAATCTAAGATGTCTCAAGTGAGCTGTCACTACTGCCATGCATTTGGTGAAAACCCTGGGGGCTGTGGTGAGACCAAAGAGCAGAGCAAGAAATTGGTAATGACTGGCTCCCAGACAGAAGCGTAAATGACTCCTCGATGCTCTGTCCATTTTTATGTGGTAGCACGCATCTTGGAGGTCTATGGAGCACATCCAGTTGTCTTTCCCTAACAGAGGGAGTATAGACTGCAGTGTTACCATTCGGAACTTGGACTTCTTCACTGATTTGTTTAATTTGCTGAGATCCAAAATGGGCCTCCTGTCCCCTGTTCATTTTGGCACTAAAAAGAATCTGGAGTAACTTCTGAATCCTATCTGGTCTGCAGGAACGGTTTGGATGACTCTCTTTTGAAGCAACCTTAAACCTTCTATAGTTGCTTGATCCCTGTGATTGGGTGGAACATCTGAGATTTTCTTGGTGGTATGAGGTGGAAAAGAGAAGGGTATGGAGTATCCTCTGGAAATTATTCTTTGTACCCACTTGTCTTGGGTGATGTTGTGCCAGGCTTCTGGATACAAAGATAAGCAACCCTTGACTGGCTCCAGAGAAGCGCAGTCGGGCCCCACTTCAGGAGCACTGATAGGGACGTCCACAAAAGGAATCGCAGCCACCCTGGTTTTGCAGACCCCCACTCCCTGCCTCTAGGGTGACGTCTACCATTACTTCCTCCTCCTCTGCCTCTATTATTCATAAATCAAAAGCTGTGATAAACCTAGCTACATGTAATTCATGCCCAATTTTCTAAATAGGGAAAACAGAGAGACATTTAGCCCAAAGAATATATGAGCATGAATATGCTATAAAGAAAAATAAGCCTAATAATGCACTAGCAAAACATATGAGTATAAAAATCACCAGTTTTCTTTTATAGCGATTGACCATTTACCTTGGGGCCTATACTTAGAACTTAAATTGCAAAGGAAAATAAGAACATAAGCAGACATGTGGCCCGGAATAAATGAGCGCAGCTCAATTACTCCAGTATTGAAACTGAAAGCATTATATAGAAATAGAATTGTGTGACATATACTGATTTAAATGTAGCCTACATTAATTAGGTAACATGCAGTGTAAGAATATCTATGCATAAATATACATATTTGACTAAATATATTCATATCTGTTTAAATGGTTTTCTATATGGTTTTTAAAAGTTTATTTATAAATATACATACCATACAATAGATTTTTTATAGTTTTACATGTTATTAATTTATATCATATATATATATATATATATTTATATATATATATATATATATATATACACATTTTAAATCATATAAATTTTATATGATTGTATATTTTATTGTTAATATATATGGCATACAGTCTCTGAATGTCTATCTAGTATGAGGGTTATCTATTATGCACATTTTACCTAGGTATTTGATTTTATTGTTTTTATTATTAATTGCATTTTTTAGCAAAAAAGTAATACAGCATGCCACAATCAGCAGCATTGGGAGCTAATTGATTAACAATGTTTTAATTGAAGCAATTCACAGAGTATAAAAGGAAGTGATGTCATGATTTTTAAAATTGTCTGATGAAGTTTAACAAGGTTTAAACGAAAGCGCTTACAGATTAATGTGGATTATTTGTTATGTTAGTTGAAGTAATAAAGTGTGTGGTTTTGGTGCAAAACTGACTGATTCGTTTGTTCAGCTTGGTGGCTCCTCGTTCATTGTGTTTTTGCCTTTGCGTAGTGTATCTTTTACCTTTGGTCCAAACAGAGAGGAACAGTCAAAGGGGGCGTTGGTAGAAGTAGATTTGAATGGCTCTGCAAAGTTACATAAACACAACCAGGAGTGTCTCCTAAGGGAAACTCCTGAACCTGCTGCCCTACTCGCTCTATCTGCTGCATAAGATAGCCTCATGGAGGAGTTAACAATGGAGTTTAAGGTGGACAACTGAGCAGTAACCGTCTCATAATGTACCTTGGAGAGCATCTCCTAACTCCTTTAGGAGATCTCTTTGAAGCCTAATAAAATGCATGAGGTAATGCAGTGATCTGAGTGTAAATGTCACTGAAGAGAAGATATGCCTCCCATATCTATCCATTGTTCGCGACTCCTTGTTCGGTGGATGGACAGATGAAGTCTCCACTAGTTCCTTCTTTGTGGCTGCCGCCACCACCATGGCATCTACAGGCACACCTTTAGTCAAAAACTCTTTCCCTTTGGGGGCTGAAAGAAATCTGTTGGGCCTTCTGGAGACTGGTTCCACGGCATCAAGAGTTTCCCACACCTTTCGTCTAACTAGGTCCAAGAACTCATCAAAAGGTGGAAACACCCAAGAAGCTGAAGGTTGAGACCCAAAAGCCTTCAGGTACACTGACTCCTCATCAGAAGGGGTAACAATGGGCCAGCTGCCTCTCTGTTTCAGGATCTCTAGGATATCTACAAAGGAAATATGACCTAGGGGACCCTTCTGACTCCTTGAGGTGTCACAGGTGATGGACTCATCAGGGGAGTCTACATGCTTCCTCTTACAAGTTCTCTTCCAAGGAGGCTCCTCAGAAGGGTATTCTGGGGAGGTCTCGGAAGACTGGGGGCCACCCAACGGGGGCTCCAGCTACTCTGTATACAAATGTTATCTCTTCATATTTGTTAATTGTATCCTCAGCATGTGTTATATACACTGCTTGACATGCATGTTTGTTATTGTTAATGGAGCTTTTCTCCCTGGGCCTCCACTGAAAACGGGCTCTTCTTGGCCCACTGGACTTCCCAGGTCATCAAACTGAAATAAATAAATAAATTAACAATTACATTTTGTAAAATGGAAGGATTGCCTTTGAAAGCAGATATCTGATATAGCACAGTGAAATATATGGTTTTATTAGTCATTTCATACCATTGTGACTGACTGATTTTGGGACACATTAATGCCATCATATCATATCATATCATATCTGGATGTGGCCAAGGTGTATTTATGTATTTCTTGTACTGGTTTGTGTATTGAAATAATGAAATAATATGACATGCCATTTATCTATTTCTGTCTTTTTTGTCTCCACCCATAGCCAGCCTTAGGCATAGGCCAACTAGGTGGCTGCCTAGGGTGCTGTTCTAGCAGGGGCACTTTTCCAGTAATCTGGACGGTGTAAGTTGATCAGGATGGGGGCACAGGGTGGTGTTGGAGGGGAGCTATGGAGACATTTTGCCTAGGGGGCCAGTTGCCCATGGCCGGTCCTGTCTCCACCAATCCTTTCTCTCTTTTTCTGCTGCTAACAAAAAAGGCCATCAACACAAAGAGGCAGATCAGATGTGTTTCTGCCCACCATACCTCCACAGGTGGCTGTGGTGGCACCACTACAGGTAGCACAAACATCCTACACTTCTGGGTCACAACCTGTCAATGTTGCTTCAAGTCCTGCCCTACCTGCTCCACCTCTGTCAGGAAGCTCTGCCCCTGCTGCTGGTGCAGTAGTACCCTCTGGAGCAGTAATAGTGGAGGTGGTAATTTTGTCGCCCATCAGGAGGTGACAGGGTTGATTAAAGACATTATTATGTTGAGGGGCCTTGGAGCTTTAATTGACAGGGCTGTAAAGTTCATGTGTCATATTACCAAAATGATGACATGTCTGGCACTGACCCAGACAACTGACACAGAAGACAGTGATGACAGTACTGAGGGTGATGACTAGATTCTTAGTGCTCTCAAACTGGATGTGGATGCACCTCCAAGGTCCTCTACCTATCCCTTCTCATGGTGTCACCCAACCCTTTGTGTCCATCACCATCCCTGTCTGCCTTGAATGTCCTGGATGTCTGTGCATGTAACCTAAATTAACTAAAACCATTACCCTCTCATTCCTAATCACTTTCCCCAGTATTCCTCTCTCTCCAAAAAAGAAAAAAAAGTGAGAACCTTTCCCACAAAAAAGTTACACCCCATACATAGCTCTCCAGTTTGCCTATGTGCCATCTTGATACACTTGATTTGGTCCAATTGGCTATGCAACATTATTCTCTTATTGTCACCCATCCATGGTGTGATGACTCTCCAAAGTCATGAAACTGTGTACAATACATTAATGTCTGAAGGAGTAGATAACTATGCTGCTTTCCTGTAGTCTTTCCCCTGCCACACCCATTTTCACTACAGTCAAATCAACCCCTTTTTCATGTGTTTAGTCTGGTCAAAAAATAGAACACACACAACACACATGACCTGAAATGACCCATTGAAAAGCTTTATTTTTTTCCCTCAGCATTCAGCGACATCAACAAAGTTCACTTCGAGCAAATGTACTAAAATCTGCTACTTTGTAGAAATACAGAGTAAAGGCAGTACATTGAAACAGTTACTCTAATAATTCTTAAACTGCTGGATGTAATGAAGTACAAGTTCCTCTGTGCTGTGTTAAGATAATCTCCTTGTCTGTAGACTGATGTTTTTGCATGGTGTCATGGTTCTATTACAACTGCATGTCAAATTATTATTTCATGTACTTTTATATTCATATATCTTTAACTACAAATGTCTGTATTTAACTACAGTCATGACATTTCATTAACATACCATTTGAATAGTGCAGCAAGAAATCATTTGCAAGGTACATTACAGCCCCAACAGGGAGAGTAGGTAAGCCACCTTTATCCTGTTTATGTCTTAATGTTGGTTTTACCCTCCAACACTTTCTTGCTCCCTATAACAAGCACTTTATTGTATAGGCCATGACAGATTAAAAATCCAGAAATAAGTAAAAGTAACACACCATAAAGATGGTCCTACATGTTCCAGAAACAATACTGTTGTATCTCTCCAACCCCCTCTCTGCTCACACTTTCTGCTTCAATATGTTTTCACTGTCCCTTCAATTATGTGATTTAAAGTCTGTGAAGCAGGACTTCCTTTATGGCACTTGCCTATGATGCTGAAGGCTATGGGTTCTATTCACACATCAGCCAGATGGATTGCTAAAAGTGCAGTGCAGTAAAAGGGGTGCTGCACACCTGTGTGTGTCATCCTTCAGTTGAGATGTTAAACAGAGGTCCCATCTGCTTGTGTGCTTGTGTGGAAGCTCACATGGATGTAAAAGATTTCATGGCACCTATCAGAAAGAGTAGGGTATGTCCCCCTATGCGCTAAGTTTACCCTTGTAGTTCAAATACCATCTCAGGTCTTCCCTGAAAAGACATCACCATCCTTGTGGGACTAAACTGGTCAACTAATGATTAATAAATAAATAAAAATAACCAAGCTTCACTTCTAGAAAGTGGGGTGTTGGCTTAATGAGTAAGTGGCTAACTTCAAAGACACAAGACACAGTGTTTGATTCTTGCCTTTTGTCACTATTTATTGGCTAGGCATGTAATAGGCTACAGAATAATTGCATAACGTTTGGGGTGTTAGCATAATGGTTAAGGTGTTACCTCACAAAAACAACAAAATAGGGTTTGAGTCTCACCTTTGACAGAAATTAATTTGCAAATCAAAACCAAGAAAAGGTAAAGGTGCTACTGCTCAATACTAGGAGTCTAAACAAGAAACTCCAGTCCTGATAAGCTTTTCTCACCCTAGAGAATGCTGACATCTATGTGGTCACTGAAACATAGTTTAAAGCCTTGAAAAGCACACCAGCAGTGCAAGGATATAATGTTTTCCACTCCTTTAGACCAGCTACAGCACAAACAGGAACTAAAGGTGGAGGTGTCTCAAATTTCATCAAAAATGAATATACCTCAAGGCTGGTCAAAAAGGACAATGTGTTTGAGCTTCTCCATGTTCAAATCACTATAGGAAAAATTCTATGCCACTTTCTTGCAAGCTATAAGTCACCATCTATGACCCTACCTTACCAGACACCTGCAGCAACTGGAAAGACCCCAAAAGTACCTCACCAAGAGGATCAAAGGGCTCAAACAGATGCCATATGCTGCCTGGTTAAAGAAACTCCAGCTCTACTCAGTGGCATACTGCCTGCTCAGAGGCAATCTGTGCCTGACGTATAAAGCCATGTCCAACCTGGAATTAATGGACATGCTGCACCTCAGAAAATCCATATCCCATCGAGCTACACGCTCGAGAGACTTAAACCTCAGCACTGAAATAAATAGGACAAGCTGGAGGGACAGATTCATAACCCAAAGGCTCCCTTCACTCTGGAATAAAATCACAGTTCAGGTTAGGCAGAGTCCCTCATTGACTCTCTTCAAGAGGAATCTTGATGAGTGGATGGGAGATTGTAGGTTTATCCCGGGTATCACTTCTGTGTTACTGTTAGACAGAGGCACAGTATACTAACCTTGAAAAAGGGCATAGCAAAATTAATTTAAAATGGGTGGCAAAAGCCAAACACATTCTGGCTAGGCTTATAAATGCCCTAGGGCAGATAGCCTAGTATGAACCTATGAACCTATGTATTTAAACTTATTGGAAACACTAATCATCTAACCCAATACCATTTCATGAGTGACTTTAATTACCTCATTATTAACTGGGAATCATATACAACACCAACTGTGCAGGCACAGAGATTCTTGGATTTTCTAAACACAAACTCCCTGGACCGGATTGTTAATACACCAACCCAGGGTGCAAACATACTGGATCTGGTCCTCACTAATTTGGGAATGCTGTACACCCCCTAGTAGAATGTCTTCTTTGGTAAAGTCAGACCACAAAATGGTCTCCTTTGAAGTAAAAATAAAACCTGGAACCCCTGCTAACACTGGAATGCTCAGGAATTACTCTAAGGCTAACTTCTGACTATTAAATAATAACCTGGAAAAATGTCAAGCTCCGTAAACCTGGAGAACACTGCTGGCTACGTGGAACTGTTCAGAAAAACCCTGTACAGGCATGCAAATAGCTGAATACAGGCAGCTGTACCCACCATGAAGTACAGAATTAACTCAAAAAGCAAGCCACCCTGGTGGAATCACATCAGTAGGCTTCCTAACAGAAGGAAGAAAATCATGGCAAAAATTAGGAAGTGTAGCACCCAGCAGAATAAAAGCACTTTCACCAAGCTAAACAAACTCAGTGGGCAAATAAAGTTTACCAAGGCCAAATTTAAGGAACATTTGACATCCTAGGCAAAGATCAGCCACAAGGCATTCTTTAGCTATGTTCACAACCTCAAAGGCAATACACAATTGTGTGCAGAGCTCATTGTTAATGGAGACACATATACTGAGCCAGAAGATATAGCGATACTACTGGCCAACAAATTCATCTCTAACTTTACCCCTCCTTCCCCCCTCAACCTCCTCTCAGTTAATAACATCGAATATAACTCCACCTACTATCACTAGGGAACATGTCCTCAATGTTCCATCTAAGGCCAAGAACACTGCATCAATGGGCCCAGTCAATATCCAAGGATGTCTTCTAAATAGCAGGAAACATGACCCATCAGGCTGTCTGGAATTGTTATTAAACTGTAGTTTCTAAACAGCCTTCATGCCTCTTGAATGAAGAACAGCAACAGTCATCTCGCTGCACAAAGGTGGACCACCTACAGACACTGGAAACCACAGACCCACCAGTCTCATATGCAAATCCAGAGAAAGCATTAGCACGGAATGATGAATAATGACATTGGAAACCTCCAGATACTGAACCCAACTCAATTTGTTTTCGTCAAAGGCAGATCATGCCTACTCAGCCTGATGGACATCTTTGAGGTCATCAAAGCAATGGATGAGGGTAAAACTGTTCACACTGCCTACTTTGACCTGGTCAAAGTATGTGATACAATACCCCACTTGGACAATGTTAACAAACTCAAGAGGTTAGGTATAACCCAAATGTCACCTGGAGGATAGCTGGGTGGCTCACACACGACTCATGAAGTTAGAATTGGGGAGTCCACCTCTACAAAAAGGCCAGTCACAAGTGAAATTCCTCACTGATTGGTCCTGGACTGCTAATTTTTGGCATTTACTTCTCTGAAGTCAAGGCCAATGTCAATGGCCTCTGACTGGCTAAATTTGCAGATGATTGCAAATTAAGAGCTGTCATAGAATTTCCCCACTGACCCAAATGTTCTCCAGAAAGGGCTGACACAGACAAATAGCTGGTGTCAGAGCCATTGACTAAAATTAATGCCAAGAAATGCATAATAGCATCCTTTGGGAAGTCATCCACCCCCAGTAACTACCATATTGACAACACAGCCATAAGATTTGACCCAGTTGTCAGGGACTTGGGCACACACAGACAGTAATCTAGCCTTTGTCTATCACGTGTCTGCAGTACTGAAGAAATCATTCTGTGTTGTGTAACTAATAAACAAAGGTATAGCATCTAGGTTCATGGAGGTCATTGTTCCACTGTATTCGCATTCATCAGGCCTATCATTGAGTACAATGCCCCCTTTGGTATGTATCTAATCAGGGACATCTAACAATTGGAAGGTCCACAGAGGTTTTTCACTAATAAAAAATACAGGGTGTAACATGTCCTATGCAGTTTAACATAGTGAGACAGCTTTAAAATAAGCAACGGAGATCTCCGTTTCTTATTTTAAAGCTGTCTCGCTATGTTAAACCCATTTAACATAGTGAGACAGTAAAAAGCAACGGAGATCTTGCGTTCTCCATTGCTTTTACCCACAGCTCTGATGTACTGCGTAGGCATGCGCAGTACATCAGAACTGCCGCTGAACACCAGACAGCCGCGGAAGGGCAGCAAGAGGCATTATACAATGCCATTATTTAAGAAAAGTGATTATTTCTTTTCTTAAATAATGTCATTATATAATAATACGCCTGGGTGTGGGTAATGCTGGATTACCCACGGTTGTCTTTGTTTGGTCCCTCGGGCTTCACCTCGGGACCAAACCACGCCAACCGTGGGTAAATCCAGCATTACCCACACCCAGGCGTGGGTTATTGCTATAATATTCTTTCATGTCTCTGTATCACTATCTCAGTGTCTGTATGTTCCCACTTCTTTATCACTTTTTCTGTTTTATATTTATTAATAATTATTTTATATTTATTAATGTACATGTTATGTGATTTTACAATTGTCAAATGAGAGTAATATGTGCATTCCCCTTTTCTTCAATCTGTTGCCCTATTTGAACATTCTAAAATGTGAATTCAAATGTGCTGTGATTACATTAAGACAGCTTTATAGATTTTTCTTGGAATACTGCCAAGGTTCGAATTCAGATGTATGTCAAAGTGTTTTTGAATGTTTTGAATCACTCCTGTGGGTGTAACTGTTGGCCAGACATTTTCTTAACAAAACATTATCCTGCTGCTATATTAATGTGCTTGCTTCCTATTGTGAGCACTGTCTTTTACAGATCTTGCCTGAATTATGATCATAAAGTGAACAGTAACACCACACAAATATATGCTGAAATGAATCATAAACTAATGTTTTATTATGTCTGTATGTGAATTCTGGACATCAACTGCCCACCTCTCCCTACCCCTTCTGCATCATCAAATAAACCTCCTTGATTCAAACTGGTTTCCAAAAAACATGTTTCCTCCAACAATAACATGCTTGGTTCCTCATGTGTTTCATAATTCACCTGTATCATACATATAAGGAGTGAGTAACTGCAGCAGTCATGACAAATGTGTAAATCATGCCACCTGAAACATGATCATAACACATATCTGTTCGGTATCCATCAGGTTCACACATGGTTGTATGTATATAATGCTTCTTTCAGGGAAGATCAGAACAGAACATTGTGCTTATTTGTGTGAAGGTTGACACAGAACACCATACACAACTGCAAATTCACATTTTAAGTTCAATAACTGAAGATATGTTTATGCATGTGCTAATACTTTGCCATCAGCAGAGCAAATGAGCTTGCCAGCAGTGCGCTTCAGGGAGAGAGTAAAAAAATATATTTACAACAAAGAATTATTTGAATAGATTGTACAACTTCTGCATGTCTTTACTGAATTTTGAAACTAAGGCACCTGGATTTCAGAGTGATGTTGACTCAGTTAAGTCAGTCTGTTAGTGTATGTCTACGCTCCAATGGATGCACTTGCAACTTTGTTAAAATAGTGTGTAACCTTTTTCAACCATAATCCATCACTGTTATTCAGAAGTGCACTATCATATTTAGGAAGTGTATGTATTATCAAGCCACATTGTGCAAGCATGAGACAAGACAACTGACACTGACACAATAAAAAGTTACTATTTGCATGCAATCATCCTGGAATGAACTGTCACAAATGCTTCCTTGATAATCCAGTGTTTTACAATTGTGATTATCATGGACACCCCATAATGTGAAACAGGTAAATGTCCCTCACAGTAATAGAATTATGTCATTACCTAGGACAAGCACAGAGTTGTTACGTTAGCCTAAAAAGACACATAACATTTGTCCCAAAACTTGTGATGCACAGTAGTTGATGTTCCAAACAGTGATATTTTACTAACTTCAAAAGTGCATTTTCACATCAGCAAAATTAGAATTCATACTATGTTTTCTAGATTCTGTAACTAGAACAGTAGGAGGTTCAATTCTTGTGTGTGCGTCTGTGTGTGTGGTTCTAGTAACAAGTAAATACCTCAATGACAAAAGTGCTGTGTCCACTTCCACACAGAAGAATTTAACTGCCCACAGTTCAATTTGCATTTTATCCCACTTTTAACATAAACATTCTCTCTGCAACATACTGATGAGGTCATCCTATTAAAAGTGCACTCTCTTCACTTAATAATCACATTTCACCTGTGGTGCTTGCAGCTAATACTGTGTTCTCTAGGCTCCTTAATAAGACAGATAGGAAGTTCAGTGGTCTGTGGCTGCAATGTCAGCTACATTTAGCTTCTTAATCAGACATGCTGCATCAATTTCCAGTCATGGGAAAAACTTAACCTGGGAGAGAATTCCCATATCCCACTTTTATCACAAACATTTTCTCTGCAACCCACTGACGAGGTTATCCTTTCATAAGTGCATTCTCTCACTATAAAAGATAGACTGCTCTTGTGGTGCTTGTGGCTAATACTGTGTTCTCTAGATTCTGTACCTAGGTAGGTAAAATGTTCAGGTCTTAGTGTGATGAACTTGTTAATGATTCTGTTGATAGTTAAGTAAAATGTCAACAACAGATGTGCTGTGTCCACTTCTTTCAGGAGAAGAATTTAACTTTGGACACAGCTCCCTCTGCACTTTTTCCCTACTTTTATCACAGGCATCTTCTCTGCATGACACTAATAATGTCATCCTTTCAAAAGTGCACTCTTTCCCCTTGAGAGTGAGATATGACCTGACTATGTCTGAACTAGATAGCTAGGAGGTTTAAATCTCTCTATTGGTGAACTTGTGCAACTGGCTTCAATGTTAGATATTTACAACATCCTGAACAGACATATTGTATCAACATCACAGAAGATAATGCCCCCATCCCCTTATCCCACTTTTACCACAAACATTTTCTTTCGATCACAATGATGAGGTCATCATGTCAAAAAGGCACTCTCTACACTTACAAACCAGACTTCTCCTTGGCACTTCTAGCTAATTCTGTGTTCAATAGTGTGTGTAATTACATAGGTATGGGTTTGAATCAACCAGTGCTTAACTAATGTGATTGTGTGTATTGTCATGTATAATTGTGTCTGTCACTACATGTTTTGTAATATGTCATTCTTTCCACTTAGGAGATATATTTTCACTGGCAGAGGGCTACCCTATAAATCCTACCCTAACCTATAAATGTCTATTATCCCCAGGTAATACCCAGTTTTGCTATCAAACATTAACTACACCACAATCATGGTACAAGGTATCCTGTTACACTGTCTTTATGATAGTATGCTCTCTAAACTGCATAACTTCAGAGGGAGGAGGTGTAAATCCAGCAGTGATTGACTACTGTCTGTTGTGCTGTGTAGAGAAGGCTTCTAATACATATAGTATATATAGCTGTGTATTGTTACTGTGTACTTCACCCACCTTCATGCCTTTTTAGAACAGCATCACCATATTAAAGAATAGTGATGTCATCTATTCAAATATGCACTGTCATAATTGCAAAGCACCATCTTGTGTGGCATGTGCAGTTCAGGCAGTGTTCTATTCTTTGTCATCTTAGGTAGTCTGTTTAAATCCAGCCATTAATCCTCAACAGTGTCAGCATGACTGTGAATGTGCATGTAGGTAACAATGTCTCTCCTATCTTCTGTTTACATGTATACCTGGGATTACTATTATAAGAATTTATGCTCTTTTCTGACACAAAAAAATGCTTTACTGGATAATAGTGATGCCATCTGGCTTTCCCATGAAAACTACTAAGGTTTTTCATGTAGAGTGAGGGCATCAGAAAATGCTCTGTATGTTGTTGCCTTTTGTAAGGCATGTGTTCAAATCCACAATTATCTACACATCGTGTATGATTGCCATTCTCCCATTAAAGTGATGACAGCATTATGCATCACGTGTGTTTAGGTATACCCAGCAGCAGGCAGTATTGTGTAGGAAATAAAAACCAAAGCTGAGCGTCACAATCCACTAGCGCAAATAAATCCAGACCATAGGATGCGAGAACCAACGATTTATTCACAAGGTGCAGCAAAACAAGGCAATAAATTGTGACGCTCAGCTTTGGTTTTGGTTTGTTTTGGCGCCACTTGCTCTCATTTTTGTTTATTGTGTAGGAAATAGAATTACAGGCACACAATATCCCTCGCAGCAACATGATGTCATACCTTCAAAGGAACAGATATCGCACAACTATAGCAACACTTGCACAGTGCTGCATTCATTCTTCACAATATCTTGTAGCTTCTGTCATCACATTTTAAGTTCAATAACTGAAGAGATGTTTATGCATGTGCTAATACTTTGCCATCAGCAGAGCAAATGAGCTTGCCAGCAGTGCGCTTCAGGGAGAGAGTAAAAAAATATATTTGCAACAAAGAATTATTTGAATAGATTGTACAACTTCTGCATGTCTTTACTGAATTTTGAAACTAAGGCACCTGGATTTCAGAGTGATGTTGACTCAGTTAAGTCAGTCTGTTAGTGTATGTCTACACTCCAATGGATGCACTTGCAACTTTGTTAAAATAGTGTGTAACCTTTTTCAACCATAATCCATCACTGTTATTCAGAAGTGCACTATCATATTTAGGAAGTGTCTGTATTATCAAGGCACATTGTGCAAGCATGAGACAAGACAACTGACACTGACACAATAAAAAGTTACTATTTGCATGCAATCATCCTGGAATGAACTGTCACAAATGCTTCCTTGATAATCCAGTGTTTTACAATTGTGATTATCATGGACACCCCATAATGTGAAACAGGTAAATGTCCCTCACAGTAATAGAATTATGTCATTACCTAGACAAGCACAGAGTTGTTAACGTTAGCCTAAAAAGACACATAACATTTGTCCCAAAACTTGTGATGCACAGTAGTTGATGTTCCAAATAGTGATATTTTACTAACTTCAAAAGTGCATTTTCACATCAGCAAAATTAGAATTCATACTATGTTTTCTAGATTCTGTAACTAGAACAGTAGGAGGTTCAATTCTTGTGTGCGCCTGTGTGTGTGGTTCTAGTAACAAGTAAATACCTCAATGACAAAAGTGCTGTGTCCACTTCCACACAGAAGAATTTAACTGCCCACAGTTCAATTTGCATTTTATCCCACTTTTAACATAAACATTCTCTCTGCAACATACTGATGAGGTCATCCTATTAAAAGTGCACTCTCTTCACTTAATAATCACATTTCACCTGTGGTGCTTGCAGCTAATACTGTGTTCTCTAGGCTCCTTAATAAGACAGATAGGAAGTTCAGTGGTCTGTGGCTGCAATGTCAGCTACATTTAGCTTCTTAATCAGACATGCTGCATCAATTTCCAGTCATGGGAAAAACTTAACCTGGGAGAGAATTCCCATATCCCACTTTTATCACAAACATTTTCTCTGCAACCCACTGACGAGGTTATCCTTTCATAAGTGCATTCTCTCACTATAAAATATAGACTGCTCTTGTGGTGCTTGTGGCTAATACTGTGTTCTCTAGATTCTGTACCTAGGTAGGTAAAATGTTCAGGTCTTAGTGTGATGAACTTGTTAATGATTCTGTTGATAGTCAAGTAAAATGTCAACAACAGATGTGCTGTGTCCACTTCTTTCAGGAGAAGAATTTAACTTTGGACACAGCTCCCTCTGCACTTTTTCCCTACTTTTATCACAGGCATCTTCTCTGCATGACACTAATAATGTCATCCTTTCAAAAGTACACTCTTTCCCCTTGAGAGTGAGATATGACCTGACTATGTCTAAACTAGATAGCTAGGAGGTTTAAATCTCTCTATTGGTGAACTTGTGCAACTGGCTTCAATGTTAGATATTTACAACATCCTGAACAGACATATTGTATCAACTTCACAGAAGATAATGCCCCCATCCCCTTATCCCACTTTTACCACAAACATTTTCTTTCCATCACAATGATGAGGTCATCATGTCAAAAAGGCACTTTCTACACTTACAAACCAGACTTCTCCTTGGCACTTCTGGCTAATTCTGTGTTCAATAGTGTGTGTAATTACATAGGTATGGGTTTGAATCAACCAGTGCTTAACTAATGTGATTGTGTGCATTGTCATGTATAATTGTGTCTGTCACTACATGTTTTGTAATATGTCATTATTTCCACTTAGGAGATATATTTTCACTGGCAGAGGGCTACCCTATAAATCCTACCCTACCCTATAAATGTCTATTATCCCCAGGTAATACCCAGTTTTGCTATTAAACATTAACTACACCACAATCATGGTACAAGTTATCCTGCTACACTGTCTTTATGATAGTATGCTCTCTAAACTGCATAACTTCAGAGGGAGGAGGTGTAAATCCAGCAGTGATTGACTACTCTGTCTGTTGTGCTGTGTAGAGAAGGATTTTAATGCATATTTATTTATTTTATTTTATTTTACATTTGTTGACCGGGCTAGTCTAGCTGGATACATGTCCTTTTTCAGTAGAGGCCCGGGGAGAAAAGCTCCCATAATTAACATAAGTATAAGTTTATAAATATATACAAGAAATTACATTAAAATAAAATCAAACAGTAATAACATCTAAGTATACAAGCTGTTAGTCTGGTAAACATTTGTTGAGATGGCCAGTTGACATAGATACCTGAGGAGATAGTAAGATGCTGGATAAAGAATTGTGAGGTAGAAAGCAATTAGATACTAATGGTCCTGTGGGAATTAGTCAGGGTTGGAACATGGGCATAACCATTGAGACTTAAGAAATTCTCTGAGATTAGTTTTGAATAGATTGAGTGAGGTCATGAGCCTGAGGTTGTTGGGAAGGGAATTCCATTGCTTTCCAATGGAGTTAGCATAAAGAGCATCGCCGCCCATGTTATTAGATTTGATGGTTAATATCTGAATACTGTTTGAGGATCGTAGGCTACTTAAGTTGGTGAAGGGGTAGAATTTTGGTCAGCGTAGGGTTTTCTCTGGATGATTGATTATTTTGAATGCTTCGAAGAGTTGGTTTAGTTTAAGCAGATTGGGCAGTTCCAACCAGCCAAGTTTTTTGAGGTTGAGGCAGTGGTGGGTATGATAGGGCGTAGATGTTACAAATCTGGCAATATGATGGTAGGTGGTAGAGAGGTTATTAAGATCACGTTTGTTGAGGAAAGCTAGTATTGGTGAGGCATATAGTAGGGTGGAGATGAGATGGGTACGAGCAATGGTTAATTTTGCATGCGGGGTAAGAAAGTTCTTGATTCTGTACATTGACCCAAGTTTCTTGTTAACTGTCTTAATAGTTTGGGCAATGTGCATGTCGAATTTAAGCTTATGGTCAATAGTGACACCAAGTAGTTTGGTATGGGGGACGGGCTCAATGATGGTGCCATTAGAGGATTCCACAAAAAAGGTCCTGGAGTTATCAGGTGGTAGTTCTTGGGGTAGGGAAGTGGTGGACGTGGGGAAAAATAGAAGTAACTTGGTTTTAGTCGGGTTGAGTAAAAGTTTCCGGTCAGAGAACCATTGTTCAACTTTGGCAAAACATTGCTGGGTAGCTGCTTGGAGATTTTGAAGAGAGATATCGGAGCATATCAGGGTTGTGTCGTCTGCATATTGAATACAGGTGGCTGCGGGGTTGACTGTGTGCAGATCATTTATGAAAATAGAAAAAAGAAGAGGACCAAGTATGGAGCCCTGTGGAACACCAATATTGTTTGAGAGCAGATGAGATATATTATTTTGCCATTGGACTGCTTGTTGCCTACCAGCAAGGTAATCCTTAAACCAGTTTAGGGCCAAGTTGTCAAGATGAAGGGTTTGCAGGGTATATAGTAGTAGTTGGTGGTTAACCATATCGAAAGCTTTCGATAGGTCAAGAAAGAGGGCAGAGGATGTCAGTTTTTTGTTACGGTTACTATTGACTGAGTCTACAAAGGAGAAGAGGGCAGTGGTAGTACTGTGGTGGGGGCGGAAGCCATGCTGAGTTGTAGACAATAGATTATGGAGGGTAAGGTAGTGTAGGAGTTGTTTGTGAACACACCGTTCCATGATTTTAGCTAATGGAGACAATATTGCGATGGGTCTATAGTTAGCTATTTCTGTGGAGGAGCCTCCCTTGTGAAGTGGAATGATGTATGAAATTTTCCAAATGGGGGGAACAGTGGCTTCAGTAATGGATCTATTAATCAGTATTGATACAGGATAGGCAATGACATCGGACAATATTTGAAGGTATTCCGCTGGGAGGTGATCGGCCGCTAGGGTGGTCGGTTTCAGTTTTTTTAATAGGGTACGAATGTAGGAGGTAGAAACTGGTTGTAATTTGAAGGAGAGAGTAGCTGTGTCATCAGGAAGAGTTAAGGAGGGGGAAGAGGTGGGTAGTTGATTGGCTAGGGATTGGATGGTCTCAGTAAAAAAAGTGTTGAAGGTATTGGCTACTACATCTGGTTCTTGACCAGTAAGATTCTCAAGGGTTGGGGTAGTTGTTTTACCAGGATGGAGGAGGTTATTAAAACCAGCCCAGAACTTTTTAGGGTTAGTCTGATGTTTGTCCTGGAGGTGACAGAAGTACTGTTTTTTATCTCGAGTTATGTCAGTTTTCGTGGAGTTTCTAAGCTGCTGAAATATTATACGGTCTAGGGGAGTTTTGGTAGCTCTCCATTTGTGCCAAGCCTGGTCACGGAGTTTAATTTTTGCTTTGGTTTCTTTTGTTAACCAGGGAGCAATGCGGTCTTTGGCTCTAATTAGTCTATTTGGGGCATGAGAGTGGAGAATGTTTAAGAATGTGTCATTAAAGTATGACACGCCTCGCAAGGGAAGAGTATTTAGGATAGACCAATTGCAGGATTTTAGTTCCATAAGGAATAGTTCTAGGTTGAAGTTTTTCTTATTTCTAACAAGTTTGTATAAGGGTGGGTTGGTGCAAGAAAGTTTGTGCTTTAAAATGTAAGTGACAAGGTGGTCGCTAAGGTCGTTAGGGAGGGTACCAGTGGCATAGTTGATTGGATCTTTATTAGTGAGAATCCAGTCAATCGTGCTCTCTTTTTGCTGAGTATTACCAATTCTAGTGGGAGATGTAATATTTTGGGAGAAGCCATGTAGGTTGATAAGATAGGGATTTGACTTAGTGGAGCAGTGGGACCAGTCAATGTTGAAGTCCCCTAGAACTATGGTTTCTTGAGGGCAGTTAGTTGCTAACCAACTTAAAGTTTGTTCAAGGTTTTCATGGTTCTTCCCTGGCGGAATATAGATTACTACAAGATTGATACATTTTTGGGTGTTAATACAAATCTTAAGTGAAATAAGTTCTGAGTTACAGACCTGGGGAGGATGCAATGGGTTCATAATGATGTTAAACGTGTTCTTAAACATGACAGCTATTCCTCCACCTCTTTTGGTTTTTCGATCCCTCCTTAAGATATTATAGCCAGGTGGAAGAATTTCTTCATCCTTTGTGGCAGGTTTGAGCATATAGCATATAGTATATATAGCTGTGTATTGTTACTGTGCACTTCAACCACCTTCATGCATTTTTAGAACAGCATCACCGTATTAAAGAATAGTGATGTCATCTATTCAAATATGCACTGTCATAATTGCAAAGCACCATCTTGTGTGGCATGTGCAGTTCAGGCAGTGTTCTATTCTTTGTCATCTTAGGTAGTCTGTTTAAATCCAGCCATTAATCCTCAATAGTGTCAGCATGACTGTGAATGTGCATGTAGGTAACAATGTCTCTCCTATCTTCTGTTTACATGTATACCTGGGATTACTATTATAAGAATTTATGCTCTTTTCTGACACAAAAAAATGCTTTACTGGATAATAGTGATGCCATCTGGCTTTCCCATGAAAACTACTAAGGTTTTTCATGTAGAGTGAGGGCATCAGAAAATGCTCTGTATGTTGTTGCCTTTTGTAAGGCATGTGTTCAAATCCACAATTATCTACACATCGTGTATGATTGCCATTCTCCCATTACAGTGATGACAGCATTATGCATCACGTGTGTTTAGGTATACCCAGCAGCAGGCAGTATTGTGTAGGAAATAGAATTACAGGCACACAATATCCCTTGCAGCAACATGATGTCACACCTTCAAAGGAACAGATATCGCACAACTATAGCAACACTTGCACAGTGCTGCATTCATTCTTCACAATATCTTGTAGCTTCTGTCATCACATAGTCAAGTACTCAAAATCATACTGACTGACTGCAAGCATTGTGTGTCCTACTGCTGTTATGCATGAATGATATTCATAATTGTTATAATGTGTACAATTACAGTGGGAGAAACCTACCCCATCCCTTTCATCTCAACACTTACAGGTGGAGTCTCACAGCTTTGGTAAAACTTCCACTGTGACACGTGATTTATACACATCATTACTCGGTGGACTTACATACAGTAGCTTGCTGTTCAGATTCCAGTGAAGGGCAACATTATATGAATGTAATGACTTTACACACATGGTACTGTGTGACATTATTATTCACAGTTTTTCCTTTCAAGAAATATAAATTTAATAATAAAAATATATACATAAAGTAATTTTGTAATTTTCTGCCAGTGGAGCAGTTGTTCTGCGAATGTTTTGGTGGCAGCACTCCTGTGGCACATGCATTGAGTAATAATGAGTACAGCATATTTACACAGATAGAGTGTGGCTAAGATCTGGGTCAATGTGGTACAAAACAACCGGAACAGCTTCCCTGGCCAAGAAACACTGACATTGCAATGCTCACAGTTGTGCAAACATCAACATAGTTACCTCCTTGTCATCATCCTGACGTAATAATACTGTACAAATTATCCACAAATGTCCTTTATTACTTCATACATTAATTTAATTTATTTGTGACAAGATCCATTGCCATGTCATGTGTCAGATGCAGTCAAAACACAACTCTGTGAAGTGGGCAGTGTGATAGTAAGGGGTTTAAAATCTGGTAACATTTACCTATCATATAACTGTGTCACACAGAAGTGGCTCAGGCAAAGGAAGTATTTATGGCACAAAGGGCAACACTTTGAAGGCACCACCATCCAAGCTAGGGGATCCATACCCATTAGAATAGGGAAGTGCTGTATGCCAATCATGTGTGTTCATCAGACACATACAGTATGACTATTTCTGTGGCATCACAGGCTGATATGCATCTTTCTTATATCTGTCCTGGCATGTGTTCAAGTCTGGCAAGATGCAAATGTTAAGTATGACAATGCTTGTTCACAGGCATTACTTAATTTCCATGTAAGAATGCACTGTATTATTATGTCTTCCTCCAAAATTAAATGCATTGGTGTAATTGCTTTCTTCACACTGTACAACTTTATAGGACATGAAGACTTACATAACATTTTTACTGTATGGCATTATGCAACAGCATCGTAAAGTATGACTGGGTCTGTGTTAGGACCTGTTCTTGTGTGTTTTGTTTACATGCTGCTATGGCAGTGTTTGCTGTAATTTCTTGTAAACATGCTCAATATAACTATCTAGTAGATGTGCTACATTTATGAAGACAGACTTTGAACTACTGCAATGTCATCAGATCTGTGTTGTCATTTGTCACTTTTCTATTTTGAGTGTTATTACATTACTGTTTATGATGTACATATACAGCACATGCTTATCTAATACATATGTCAAGGTAATATACCCCCTGCCTATGGCTGTCAAATGTCAACAAATGGTCAAACATGTCCCTTTCTGCTATGCTTGATACAGCAACTGTAAGGCTCATTTATTTTTGTTTATACATAATGAAGTGGAGAATACATCACTTCTGTCAGTTATTACACATGCATTCTCTGTCGATGCATATATTAAAAAACTGCACTCAATGCACATACCCCAACGTATCTGCTGTTCTTAACTGTTACCTTAACAAGGCATGTTATCAGCATTAATATCACATTTACTTCCCTTTCTTACAATGTTGAATTGTGTCCCTCTCACATCCATTGTTAGCATGTCCATGTCTAAGGACCCTGAAATGGATAAAACAGGCCCTGAAAATAACTGAATAGGAACTCAGATGTAAACGGGAAATCAAAACAGTTGCCAAGCAATTTCAATACAATGAAAAACTAAGTGTTCTTCTAGTAAATTCTGCATATTAACTTATAAACAAAATAATATTAATTCCTTATATAATACATTTATTTACAGTACACAATGTTAACACTGCACAAAAACAGAACAGACGTTTGTTTTCATAGAATGATAACAGTCTGAAGTCCTTAAAACATCCTTCCTCAGTCGTTTAATGGGTATGATTTAACATTCCAAAGAGACTCTGTATTACAGCCAGCAGCTACAAATACATTCATTTTTGTTTCTTTGAAGTTTTTGCCTTTATTTTAAATGGCTGATAAGAATATGTATTTAACTACTATAAAAACACTGAAAAAGAAGGAAAATAGAAATTAATCCAACATATTTCTTAAAGGTCATCCTGCAAGATTTCTGACAGCTAAAGCAGAGTTATCTTATACTGTATGTATTTTTTAATTTCTCCTAATGTTTAAGATTTCTAATACACTCACAGGAATAAAGCCAATTTCTAACTCAATGCATGGATGACGTTCATAAACTCAGTACTGCATAAATCTTTAATGTTTGTCCTAAGTGCTCTTCTCTGCACAAGAAACGTACCCAGCATACACTTACTTCATACACTTAACTGATGTCTCTGAAAAGTATAGCAGTTCACATTGTCACATAGGAATAACTCTAGTTCCAATTTTTGAACATAATGCAAATACACGACAGTCTAAAACAATAAATATACTATGAATTATCAATAGTTTAATATCTCATACTTATATCTTAAAATGGATAGAAGAAGAAAAAGACAAGAATGGCTTCCATGTGATCACCACCTCACTGTTTACATTCTGTGAATTATAAAAGGACAACATGGCGTACATTTCTTGACTGTTTAAAAAGTAACCTTAAGACTACATAATTAGAATATCAGAAATACAAATAAATCAAAGTGCTCTGACAAGTTGCTGTTTTAAAGTTCCTATTCATGATACCTATTATTTTTAATATAAAAGATATGAGCTCTATGTAGAGATAATGATAGTTACAAAATGAAAAAGACAAATGGTGGCATATTTTTGTTCACAATTTAGGGAAGAAAACACAGATGCCATTTAATTTGATCAGAATGTGTTCATACTTGGCATGCAGTTGGAAACAATGCAGTATGGGGACTCTATAAGATAATGTTTTCAAGACTTCGACAGACAGCAATATAAATGTGAGCTCAAAGAAGTCATAATCTATTAAGCAACATCAAATAATGACAGCAACTGTGATGATGATGATGATAATTGTATATTTTAGACAAAGACAACAAGTATATGATTTGGCAGCAAAACAGAAGTCATTCAGATTAACCATCTTATGTCAAACAAGCACATAGACTTGTGAGAAATACTGATATCTGTCCATTATTGAGTAATGGTCTTTACTAATTTCATATATTTTACATGTTAAGACAGAATATATGGACAAAGAACATCAAGGCACGACAAGAAAAGAAATAACATGTGAAATATTGTGAAATGATGTGAGGACGTGACTACAACATGCAAACATGGTCACCATGTGATTTTTAGCTGTCATTTAAAGTTTAACTGAGAAGAATGACAGCTGCCTGGGAAAGGAGGTCATTTAATTGGGGGGGGGGGGGACTTGACTGCTGAAGTTCTGCAGTAGAGTAATGCTTGCAGATGAGTAAAGAGAGCCATAACTACTGGGAATTGACTTCAGGATATTTACAAATGAGGCTGGAGGCTCACTTAGCAGGCTCTTTGGCAAAATAAACATGTCTCACATTCATCTTTGATCCAGCTAGGCCCTATGGCATACAGGGATGGCGCCCTGACTGTAACCCATATGGCCCAAGTTCAGTTAGCATCTCAGGCAGATCTGCAGGAGCTGGGTGGGACTAAGAAGCCTGTGACAAATCTCCTGCAAGGGGGGGGGGGTAAGGTGTGGTGTTTGCTGCTGCACATTTCTGTGGTTGAACCACTGTTGGAGACTGGGGCCACAGGAACATGCTGTTTGTAAGGGGGGGACTTTGACTGAGTCACATGTGGAAGCATATCTTTCCCTAGGAAATTGCAAGCATTTATAGGATGGGAAATGTGGACAGAGCATAACAAAACACCCTTGCTTGATGCTTGGATGACAGCTTTGTGGTTGTCTCTCATGCCATGAGAATAAATGTATGAATGAGCTGGAGACATCACTCATCCACTGGCGATGAACAGGCCATATAGAATGTGCTGGATACATTTCAGCAGGCATCAAGGATCTAATAAATACATAAATGTATAAAAAAATGTATCATCATTGATCAAAGTGGGGTAAGGCTGATAAAGAAAATGTTAAATACTAATGAGAAGTAAAACATTTAAGGTTGGACGTGTTTCAGGGTCGTACATGCAGTCTGTGGACAGGAAGCTCTACATACTATAATTAAAAAAATTGTTTAGGCGAACCTACAACTAGTAACCAAAACTCCTAGGTCTTGGGGAAACACGTCCCAAAGAAATGTTTAGTTTGGTAGTGGACATTTTCTGGACAGAGTGCGTTGTGAGGAACATGTACACAGCCTGAGTTTTTAAAGGAAGTAGAGTTATGTCAGTGGCACTAGTTTTCTAAGTCACAGAAGTGGTCTGAGATTAGAGTTGAATCAAATGGCAAGAAGAGGTGTAGAAGAAGTGTCAGATGCACACAATAAAGTGTTCAGGGAATGTGCAGTAGGAAGGACATTTCAGAAGCATAAGAATAAGAGAAGACTATGGCCTGTCACTAGTCAGATCCCATGGTGACCGGCAGGCAGGAAGATATAGTGATGCTAATGTTAACCTGACAAAAGTGTCCAAAGAAACAGAATGTGATTCAGCTTTAGAGACAGTGATGATAAATGCAGAGTCTTTGTGGACTTAACAGCATTAATTACTGTACATCATATCAAACATATTAACCAATGTAGGTGGAGCAAGAAATAAGCCTCCCCTATACTGTACTGTATACACGTAACACATAGTGAGTCGAACAGAAGTGGTACTATGGAGATGTGCAGATTCATGCTAAATCGGCTTATGTAGTTGTGCTCCACTTTTTATCTGTAAAGAGACAGTTTTTCAAGGGTTTCAGAAAAGTTAATGTGACATGGTGAATTTTTCCAGACAATTTACAGCTAAAATGATGTGAATTAGTCTTATCCAAAGTTTTTCAAAATACCTTATAGAAGCTTAAAACATTTGAAATCCTTGGTACAGAAATACGGGTATGTTACATATATATGTATGATGGTGACAATAGAAAAGAGGCTTAGTGTAAAATGGAAAATGAACCACAGCGGCAAATGTTTGGAGAAGTTGGTAGGTACAACGAATCCACTGACAAGCATAGAAAATTGACAGATCCAAGTAGGCATTTAAGGCAGCTTAGAATGTCTTCTTCAGTTAGCCCTGTAATGTACAGTTTCTACAAACATGGGTAAGTATGCATTGTTAATAGCATTAAGTAAATTTTTCTTTTTCTTATTTGCATCTGGCCAATGTTGAAGGAAACCTGCCTAATGTTACTTATTCAGAAATGTCTATTTTTATCATGCTTGAGTAATCTACACAGGAAATGAAAAGGCAAGGTCACATTTGTGTTATATGCCTTTGTCATTAAAATGGGACTTTTTTCATTTTCTTCCTCATATGATGGTATAACAAACCTTGTACTTATCATTTTTTCCTGAGTTAACTAGCTAACAATACTTAAAACAGATCTAATCACCAATTGTGTCACCTTATCCATGGACCACCTGCCTTCAGATACATAATCTGCAGTGACATAATGAATGAGATGAGAGTTAAGGCCTGGTAAGTCAATTAACCAGTAGGTAGAGTGCATTTTTGAACTATAGCCTATATTTCTCTTGACATGTACATGCAGTGGTATAAATGGCATAGTGGCAAGAGTCTAGTCTTCAGAATGGTTGGACTTTTGTCTACAGTCTTACCCATTACATGACATGAAGTGGAATTTCCAAAACTTTAACCAGGAATTTCCCTTTTAGCAACATGCACATTGTTCTCTGCCCAAATAGCATATCTAGATGTTGGCTGCTTGAACTGCATCTTCCAGCACACATAATACGCCCCTCAAACCCCAAGATACTGATCAAACCTCAGCTGTTGATGGTCACAAAAAATATTTTGGATCTCATAAGCAGGACATGTATATTAATGTGTAGTGCTAGAGTATTCTCACTACAATCCACAAATAGAAAATGTTAGTAAGTACTGCAATCTTGTCACCTCACAGTAAGATGTTGTCCTGTTCGATTCTCAGTTACAGCGCCTTCTGTGTGGAGACATGCGTGAATGGGCGTACCTTCGTTGAAGGTTGTGCGTCAGGGCCGGCAACTCAGCACGTAAAAATCTACTGCCAATCATTAGCGGACTGGAGTTCTGCTGTGGCGACCCCTAACTGGAAAAAGCCGAAAGACACAACAACAAAGTAAGTACTGCAATCTACTTTACTACAATTACAGCCTACATATTGGTCTGGATTATGCTGGGATTTAGTCACAGCAATACAGTTTACCCCAGAGCTGAAGCCATTAGAGGAAGTCTGCTAACCCTATAACTGTATACCAATATAGCTTAAAATCTGTGTGTAGGTTACTACTATTATACAATTCAGTGCTGTAAATTTAGGGCTAAACAAATAACTTTTAATGTATTCCTGACTGTCAGCATACTATATTTTTATACTGTCTCATGCTGCCACATCAAATTGCCATGTGTAGTACCTTGTAGGTAGTTTGTATTGGTTAACTGTCACAAGGCAATCTTTTTGGAAGGAATCTATGATACTAGAATTTTTTGCGCAGAAATTTAAATCTGTTTCACGCTGTCAGCGTTTTATCATTCCTATGACTCCAGTGGGGACAGACTGCCATACCTTACTGGACTATGTGTGGTACACTCAGGTTAACTGTGATGATTTGAGACCACTCTGCTGAGGTAGTAAGAATTTTTATTTCATAGGTTTCTTTGGTTTATTTTGAATTTTGTTGCATTCTTTTGTGCATATGTGTGGGTATTTTGCTTTGCAAATATCTACGGTAAAGGCATTTTCAATTATTTATTTTGACTAGATCTTTTTTTGAGTAAAGTTAACATTTGCTCAAGGAGAAAAGCTCTTTCATCTATCTGAAGTACTGGAAATCAAAGTCCTTTATATAATAAAGTGTGTTTCTTTTTATATCACACACTGATTTACATGACAGGCTAAATGAAAACTAAATCCTACATCAAATATTTATCATTAGTCAGGGAATAAGTCAGACTACAAACAATATTTTCCTTATAAGAATAAAATAAATCATAAACATTGAGGATAAAAGTTTCTAACAGTAGAATTCTTAAAGGATTACATTTTTGGATAAAAGAAAATTTGGTGGCGAATTCTGCAGCGAGTATCCCTGACAGCAGCCTTAAAGACAACACACTCATCTGATATGCCTAGCTTACTTGACTATTTATCCTGCAATGACCATCCATTGAAAAGCTTGACTCAAATATATTAAACATGCAATCCCATAAAACCTTAAATGGCTATGAATTTTAAATTACTTTGTAAGAAAGCTTCAGTAATAAAACTGAAATATCAGACTATACCACTAGCTAACTTTTCATATGCATTGCTAATCTTTATTTATATATTTGGTACATTTAGATAGACAATGAACCAGTGACATTTTCTTTAAAAAAGGTGCATCCTAGCAATTATCTGGACAAGAGCTAACGTGTTAGAAAGTAAATGACTTCTGAAGTGTTTCTTTACTCAACATCGGTAGTCTTCAGGGTTCTGCAACATGTATGAGTATATAGTCAGTCCATCAGCAACAATTGAAATGTATTGTTTTATAATTTATTCCTATGATTGCTGCCCCATCAAGTAAATCCCAATAAAGACAGGGTGCAGGGATCTCTCTCTCTCTCTCTCTGCCTGGGTGTGTATGCACTGAAGGTGAAAGCTGCACATAAATCAACAAATGTCTGATATGCTGTTGATGAATCAGTCATTAATAAACAGATTCATATCCAATGAAAGCACCACAGAGATATTGCATCAGACCCTGTAATGTAATGATGACGAATGAAAATGTAAGCCGATGGTCACTGTACACACTTAATTCAATCCATGTAATAAAGCTGAAAGTCATCTATCTCCTAGGCAAGGCAGCAGTCAGTTTGCTAGCTTCAGCAGTGCTAATAGTCTGTAATGTAACATGCCTTTGCCCGTTAATACGGTTTGCACACATCAAAGCTGCCTTCCCAAAGTCCTGTTGATCATATTAAAGTCACTGAGTCCCTATTGCGGGGGCAGCTCTGTAACAGTCTGTGCATTTACCAGCAGCGAAATGTGCCAGTAGGCGAACTCTCCTCTAATTACTGTGCTGGAATTAATTTGATAGCTGTTCATTTAGGAACCTTCAACACATATGGTATGCCATTCAAGATGATATCCTTCATGACAATTAGTCATCATCTTCTTCAAATGATGGCAAAAAGGTTTTCAGCTGTAGAATGTCTGTGACAGCTTGAATTCTGCCATGATAAAAGCTCAGACCAGTCAAGAGTTCAACATCACGCACACGTGCCACGTGAAATCTGATTCTTTCTTCAACCCACTGTGACTCATTTTTCCCATCCTGTGGAAAGAATGGAAAACATAAAAATAAATATGCTTGGTTCTGCAAACATCAGTAATTTAGAAATTGTCCATCCTTATCACAGACAGGTTCAGACATATACGTATACATGTTTACTTGTTCAAACTGTAAAAACACCAGTAAAATGATAGCGTGAAACAATTGAAAATTGCAGGTCTTTTCATGTACAAGATCACAGGACAGTAGTGGCTTGGAATTTGCCATTTCCACACTGTAATTAGATCCCATAGCTGGTATATATCAGTAGAGGATGTGGGGTGCAGGGGTGGTCTTGCCCTAAAAAAATTTATTTTGTGTTTTTTTTTTGTTTGAATTCTTATGTTTCAAACAGTTGTGCTTGAATAGACACAGACACGCACACATTTTGTAATTTGTTTCATTTTGAGAATGTTGAAGTGACTGCCCAGTCTATGTTACTTACTCAGGTTAACTATCCGAGAACCATCTGTTCATTGATTCATAGGTTCTTACTAGGCTGTTGCTTGGCCTCTCCAGTTGTTGCAGGTGTCTAGTGAGGTACATGCCAAATGGGGCATTGTATTCGATGATTGGCCTAATGAGGGAAGAGTAGAGGGAGACAATGACCTCTTTCTTCCTGGATGCAAAACCCTTAGTAATGAGATGTGCCACATAGAAGGACTTTCTGACCACAGTGGCAATGTGGTGATCAAAAGAGAGGTTGCTGTCAACCTGTGTTGCCAGATCTCTTATAACGCCTTCTGTGTTCAGTGGACTACCATCAATGTGGTAATTCATGGGAACACAGTTTTTCTCAAAGGGGATGACGAGACAATTTTTGGCATTGAGCTTAAGGCCATGGTTCTGACACCAGTCGATGGTCTCAGTGAGGCCATTCTGTAGGATGTCAACATTACTTGGGGAGTTAATAACAGCTCCCAACTTGCAATTGTATGTGAACTTTGTCAGCCAGCGTCCCTTCGTGTTGGCCTGGACTTCAGAGAAGTAGATATCAAACAGGAGGGGACACAGGACTAAACCCTGTGGGACTCCACTCATGACTAGTTGGCAGTCTGATGTGGAGTTCATAGGTTCATAGGTTCATAGATTAGTACTAAGCTAACTGCCCTTGCGAGCCATTTTAAGCCTAGCCAGTTATCCCTTGTGAGACTCAAACCCTGCACCTTGTGTTTGTAAGGCAACCACCTTAACCATTAGGCCACCCTCCCTAATGGTTCTTCAGCTACTTTCACACTGTGGGTTCTATCTGTGAGCCAGTTTGCAACCCACCTAGTGATACAAGGGTTTGTGTCAAGCTTAGTGAGTTTTTCTATGATTCCTGAGTGGGGAATGGTAGCAAAAGCCTTGGCCAGATCAAGGTAGGTTGTATGAACCACCTTGCCTTCATCCACAGCTCTGGTGACTGACTCAAAGAAGTTGACCCAGTTAAGCAGGCATGGTCTACACTTCACAAAACCAAACAGTGTGGGATCCAGAGAATGGAGATTCCCTATATCCTTGTTTATTAGGTCCATGATGATGCATTCCACAGCTTTGCATATCAGACTCGTCAGGCTAATGGGGCGATAGTTCCCAGAGTCTGTAGTTGCTCCTCCTATGTGGAGGGGGGTGACAGTAGCAGTGCGCCATTCGGTAGGGACAAAGTCTGAGGTGAGGCTGTGACTGAACAGGGCACACAGTTGAGGTGCCAGTTCACTCTGTAGTTCATGTAAAACACAAGCGGGGATATTGTCAGGTCCCATAGAAGCTGTATTTGAGGACTTGGACAGTGTTGTTTTAACCTGTGCAGCAGTAATACTGGGTGAGTGGCAAACTACTGGTATTGTGATCAGTCCTTTGGGAGGAAGAGGGGTAAAACTGGCACTGAATCTGTCAGCCAGTATACTGGCAATATCTGTTGGCTCGGTATAGAAGGTAACATTGTGCAGTAGCTCAGAGCAAATCTGGGTATTGCAATGGAGATTCTTTACATAAATATAGAAGGCCTTGTGGTTGTCTTTACTATCTGCTGCAATTCTGTTTTCATAGCTAGCTTTAGAGGATTTGATGAGGGATCTCAACTTTTTGTTGAGGCTGATAAGGGAGTTTTTCCAGTCTTGGGACTTCACCTTATTCTGCATCAATTTCCTCCTTCTGTTATAGAGTTTGTTTATGGCAGGAGACCACCAGATTGGCTTCCTTTTTTTGGAGGAGAGTGTCTTGGTTCTACTGTGTATGGCGAGATCCATGCATTTGTGTACGTGCCCGTACAGTGCATTGGTGTATGATTCTGCAGTCATGTAACTATTCTCCATTTGCATGGGCGTCGTGAAGTTAGCCACCTCTGTTTTTAGGAGTCCAAAGTTAGCTTTGGAGAAGTTTTTCATGGTGGTTACCTTTGCAGGGGTGGGGTGGGGTGGGGGTGTGGAAGGGATGTGGATTTCCAAGGTGATTAGTTTGTGGTCAGATCTAACAAGGGAGGAGCTGACTATTGGTGTAGAGCAATGGACGCCCATGTTAGTAATGACCAGGTCAAAGATGTCGCTACCTCCAGGGCATTGAAATTAATGAAATCCAAGAAACATTGGGCAGGTGTATTGGTACATGAGTAGTTTACCCACTTAATGGAGGGGTAGTTAATGTTACCTAGTAAGAGTGTGTTAGGTTGGACCCTAATATTCTCCAGGGTGCTTAGGAACATGGAGTGAGAGTCTTGGGACATGGTTGGGGACCTACAGCAGGCTACGACCTGAATCGCTGTCTTACCCAATGTCAGCTGCACCTGAAGTATCTCTGATGCTTTATGTTAGGCTACCAGTCTGGAGGAGTGCGCATATTTTATGAATATGGAAACACCACCACTTTGGAGATCGGTCCAAGTTCTGAGGCCAAAAGGTGTGGGATGAGTTATAGTCTGGTAGTGCAGAGGTGCTTTCTGCTGCCTTGAACCAGGTCTCTGTTACAGCACAAATGTCAATGCTCTCCATTTTAAGGAGTGCTTCGAGAGAGTGCATTTTGAGATTTAGACTTCTAGCGTTGAGCAGCATGACCCTCAGATTGCATTTGTTTGCAGCTGTTACAATTGGTAATTTGCTCTTTGGAACACTGCCCAAAAAGGCAGTATATGGGTGGCAAGAGCCTTGGCCAGTATCCAGAAGCCCAGAGGTGACAGATGCAGGCCATCTCTGGCAAAGCATCGAGGTCCGTCAATCATGTCATCCCAGGCAGACAGATATTGGATCCCCTTAGAATGACACCAGAAACTTAGCCAATTGTTGAAATCAATCATTTTCTGCTTGTATTGTGGTATAATTCTGGGTGATGGTAGGATGCTGCTCAGGGCTAGGGTCCCACCTGCCTGGGCTACATAATCTGAGAGCTCCTCCATGTCTCTTTTCATGTAGTCCAGGGAGGTGCATCTCAGGTCATTCACACCCACATGGACAATGACAGAGTCATATTTGTACCTGCTATTGAGGGACTTGAGTGCGTGCATTATGTGGCTGATCCTGGCACCTGACAGGCATCTGACTGTTACTTTCTCCTTATTCAACATAGTCAGTGGGACATCAGTGTGCCTCACTATCGAGTCATCTATGACTAGTGTGTTGGGCATGCTGTTTTGCCTTAGGGGCTTTGGTTGAGTGGCACACTGTTTAGGGGAGTTATGTGTCTCATGATTAGTGTTGTGTTGTGGTGGCTGAGTGTGTTTCTGCCTTGGAGGGCCCTGCTGATTGGGTAGATTTTTATTGACAGCCTCTGCAAAGGTGGGTGTGTGGTTTGTGTTTTTATGTGACAGCAGTGCTGGTGTGTGATTTGGAGGCCTATGTGTTCCATGTGGTGTGGTGCAAGTGATGACCTTCTCTTCTTGACCAGCTATTCTGGTCTTGGCTGGAGAGTACGTGGCTTCCAATTCAGATATATAAGTGCATCTCTCACAAGTCTGAGTGTTGGAAGGTAAGAGGAGAGGGTTGTCGGTGTACATGAGGCAGTTACTACATTGCCTCAGAATGCCCAAGTTCACCAGGTTAATTGGAGAAAACATAGGGAACTGACCTTTAGACATGCCTGGAGGGGTGGGCATTAATAATAAGTACTGGATCTGTTTCCTTGTAGAACAAGCACTTTTGCATGCTACAATAATTGCTACAAGAAGTCTGGTAAAGTGCTAGACTAATAAGCTAGTATAAGTGCAGGAGAGGAGAGGACTAGTAGATCTAAGGGAAAAATTGAATAGCAGACCTGGCACCACTCAGAAGCTTATAAACTGTCCTGAATACAGCAAGTGGGTATCTGGACTAGACTAGTTACAGGAAAGGTGGGAAACAAGCACAAATGTGGGCTTTTGGACCAGAAAGTTGAGAGAACTGGAAAAACTGTCCAAACGGCCAATAAACTACAATTTCTGGGCCAGGAACCACTCCTCTTGTGGTAGATAGGCTACCTAGTGCTTACCACTCCCACTGATAAGCTAGAAGGCTTCCCACCAACACAGAAAGGCTTGGAGGGCTCAGATGCTTACAAACAGTCTTGGACACAGCAAATCTGTATCTGGACTAGACTATTTACAGGAAAGGGGGGAAATGAGCACAAATGCAGACTTTTAAGCCAGAAAGTTGAAAGAGATGGAAGAAACTGCCCAAAAGGCCAATAAGTCACAATATCTGGGACATAAACCACTCCTCTTGTGGTAGATAGGCTACCTAGTGCTTACCACTCTCACTGATAAGCTAGAAGGCTTCCCTCCAACACAGAAAGGCCTGGGGGGGGGGGCTCAGAAGCTTACAAAGAGTCCTGAAAAAGCAAATCTGTACCTGGACTAGATTAGTTACAGGAAAGGGGGGAAACAAATGCAAATGCGGGCTTTTAAATCAGAAAGTTGAGAGAGAGAGATGGAAAACCTGCCCAAACGGCCAATAAATACAATTTCTGGGCCAGAAACCACTCCTTATGTGGTAGATAGGCTGCCTAGTGCTTACCACTCCCACTGATAAGCTACAAGACTTCAGTCTAACACAGAAAGGCTTACAGGGCTCAGGAGCTTACAAACAGTTCTGGATACAGCCATTCTGTATCTGGACTAGACTAGTTACAGGAAAGAGGGGAAACAAGTGCAAATGTGGGCTTTTAAATCAGGAAGTTGAGAGAGATGGAAAAACTGCCCAAACAGCCAATAACTACAATTTCTGGGCCAGAAACACTCCTTGTGTGGTAGATAGGTTACCTAGTGCTTACCACTCCCAGTGATAAGCTAGAAGTCCTCACTCCAACACAGAAAGGCTTGTTAAGGGGCTCAAGAGCTTACAAACAGTCCTGGATACAGCAAATCGGTAAGACTAGACTAGTTACAGGAAAGGGGGGGTAGGCTGCTTGCACACATTTTAGGGCCATGCATACAAGTATGCCTTCCTTGATTCACCTTCCTGATTGTGTTAAATTATAACCCTTGTATAATACAGCATCACTTATTAGAGTGTGTTTTAAATTTGTAGTTTTGAACATTTTTCCATGAAGCAATGAAACAAAATGTATGACCCAATAATGACAAAACTGCCCATTTGAGAACATTTTAACCATAAAAGGCCACTCAAACTTCTGTCATTACAATCCACCAGTATAAGTCAATAAGTGGTCTCCGCAGAAGTAAATTCATCTGAATAATTCCATATTAAAGAGATTTGTAACTAGACAAGAGGCTGCTACTGGCAAGCAACTTTAAATTTCAGTGTTTCCTCTACAAATTCAGTGCCTGCTGCCCTTGAAGAATTAATTGCCTATGTTAACATTAAAGAAAAATTGGTAAGCTGGTAATATTGCAATAGGGAATGACTGAGAAACTGACAAGTTCATAGTTACTAGGCATCTTATACAAAGGAGGACACACTCAGGAATGCAGAACCCCTATCCACCCTTAAAATGCACCAAATAATTGGCAACAAGGGCATTATATACCATGCCTCCATACCTCTCAACCTCTTAGCATAAGAAATCTAGACAAAGTCTAAAATAATGGGGGGGGGGGGTGGAGGCAAAGGCCCCAAAAATAGGGACAGAATATAAATATTGCTCTTAAAGACTTAGAACGTTTCTAGAATATAAGTATTTGTCTTAGCATGCATTTTCTGAAGGAAATGAAGTATGAAACTCAAATGTTTGACATTGTTTAGTTATTTCAATCCTCACCGATTTGCCAGAAAACTACAAATTTTATGAGGAGCAGGCCAAAAAAATATGAGGCAAAAATCTGAACATTCTGTAAAAATCTGGACAGTTAAGAGGTATGCATACCTCTCAACCTCTTAGTGTAAGCAATATGGACATAGCCTAAAATAATGTGGATACAATTGCCCAGAAAATAGAGATACATTTTAAATATTCCTCTTTTTAACTTAGAAACTTGCTAAAATAATAGGATTTGTGTTAACATGCATTTTCTGAAGGATATGAAGTCTGAAACTCATATATATAATTATTTAGTGACATCAGTCCTCTGTGATTTGCCACAAAACCACAAATTTTATGAGAAATAGACCAAAAATATGAGGCTAATTCTGGACAGTTCAGAAGTGTCAAACACATATCAGCATGGGAGACACACACATAGACACACACACACAAACACCTACCTTCTCTCTTTGCTCTCTCTCACGCATACACATGCATGCACACCTACCCTCTCTCTGCTCTCACACAGCAACACACATATGCACACACTTACTCTCTCATGCAGCAATACATACACACAAACACACCTTCTCTCTCATACAGCAATACACACACACTATCTCTCATATGAGCAGAATGGCTAGTTTAAATTACATACACATATACACACACTTTCTCTTCCATACAGAAACAAACAGAACCACTAGTTTAAATTACACACACACACACACACACACACACACACACACACACACACACACACACACACTGACCTTCTCTATAAATGGGAATGGCTAGTTTAAATTCCGCTCGCAAGTGCAGAATGGGTTTACATCCACATTGTATGGTTCTCCATAAAGAAGAAGACACCATCACCACAGTGGTAAGAAGCATTTTTTGTTTTGTTTTATGTTGAAATCTTCTGGCCAGGGATTGACATTGTTTGTCTAACCTTTGAATAATACCAGCATGTGAGACAGTGTCAAAAGACTTGGCTGGGTCAAGATAAGCAGTGTACACAAAGTTACTACTGTCCGCAGTCTCTGTAACCTTTTCAAAAAAAGTCTTTTAGGTTCAGGAAACAGGATCTGCCCTTCACAGAAACAAACTGAGTGGGATCTAGAAAAATTATGTTGCCTAAATCTGCATAAATGAATTCATATTTTCCATGGCTTTGCATACAGGACTACTGAGATTAATGGGCCTATAACTGCCTGGGTCTGTAGAAAGGCTACCCTTGTGTAGTGGCTGCTCTCCAATCATCAGGCACAAACCATGTGGACAGGCTGAGCTTGGACAGTTTAAGCAGAGGTTCAGATACTGTGTACTCAGCACTGGTAAGAATGCAGACTTGCAGGTTATTTGGTCTCATAGAAACATTAATTTTAGCCTCTGACAGGGATTCTAAGACTTGTTCCAAGGTGATTATAGGGGAAACTAAATTGTCATGGATAGTGGGTGCAACAATGTGGGTTGGTGGGGTAGAGTTAGCACTAAGTTTGTCATGTAAAATATTGGTTATATCCTTGGGATTGGAACAGATGAGCTTATTGCATTGTTGGACATTAATCTTTAATTTCCTTACATAACTGAAAAAAATATTTGTAATTTCCTTTGGTTTCTGTAGTGACCTTAAGTTCATATTCTTCTTTTAAATCTTCTAATAGTGCTCTTAAGTTCATTGCTGCATGTTTCAGTGTGGTCTTGAAGTAGGGGGATTAGGATGTCTTACAGCTTGTCATTTTTCTTCTCTTGTTATACAGTTTATTAATATGACTGTTCACCAAGTTGCCTCCGGTACCACCAATAAGCGCTGTAAGCCCCAGTAATCACTACAATGGTATCTTCAAATACGGTTTAATAAATCCACATAACGCCAAATAGTCCACAAAAATTACAGACAAGACGACAATTGCATGCTGGAATAGTACGTGAATGAGCTATTCAAGTACTAAGCAAAAAACTGACATAACAGTAAAAACGTAGCACCGGTTGACAAACAATAAAAAACGAAAAGGACGCCAAAAAACACAGTAGTTTAGCGCTTTCAACCAGAAAAACTGGTCTTCATCAGAACTGAAACTGAATACTAACCGTACAGTTTAAATAAATTCCATGGCGCCAAAAAAATGTTTCCTCTTTAAAGGTGTAGTAATGCCAATACGGTCCGTTACTATAACCCACAACTGCATATTTACATGCTTCCTACACATTTATTAAACAAATCTTTCTATCCTGTAGATAATGTATCAACAGTTAAAAATACACTGTATAAATATTTAACTAAAATTGCTAAAAAACCTGAATCTGCAAAAGATCCGTAACTTTTACTATCAGTAAATTGTAAAAAGCAACCTTGCATAATTCATAAAGACATACATCCTAATAAGTAAATGTTTTTTTAAAATGTTTTTTTAAAAACTATTGTGGATTCAATAATTAGATAAAATATAGCACAGTGTAATGTAATAAAATATTGTCACTAGATCTCCCCTGTACTATACTACTCATAGCTCTTAAATCAATATGAGTTTACTAATAATACGCACAATGTAAACGTCTCCTAATGTTATGAATATATAGAACATTTAATAAGTATTTAAAAATATAAGATATAAAATTTATGGACATCTTAAATACTTGAATAAGAATTGGTTAATAATTGTTAAATAAAAACTGAATATATGTGTACCCTCAACATAGCGCACAACCATATAAGTAAATAATACTGAATATGTATAGTAATTAGTGTATTGTAACACTATATGAGTTAAAATAGAAGATCTGAAAATATATTATAATGTAAATAGTAATAAAAATAGAAATAAAATTAATTCTGTGTTTTATGTATGTATTTTTACCTATATATCATAATGGATGGGGGAATATAATATGTAATAACACATTTATAAATACTATCTTGTAATACAATATTTTGTCTAAAACAATAAAGATTTTATGGATATACTATCATTTAACCCGGGTGAACTGGTGGCATCCAAATAAATTTGCCACCATGATTCCCTAAATGCTTGTAGTCCCTTGAAATCACCTCCCCTGGGGTCATTAGGGACAATCTCTAAAGTTGCAAATTTAAATGTGTGTTGTACTCCTAGTAACTCAACATGTCTGTACAATGCATTAGTTGTATCCCTAGTCCTAATGCAGTATATGTGATTATAAATCCGTTTTTTCAAACTGCGTTCTGTTCTGCCAACATAAAATGCCGTGCAGATGTCACACACAGCTAAATAAATAACATTTTTCGTATTACAATTACCATCTTTACAAACAATTGTACTTTTATGTCCATTCTGTAATACAATCTTTTCATCACAACACATATGTTTGCAATAATTGCAGAAGCCACATTTTCTGCTGACTGTATTCTTAAATATATTCATGTTATCATCTTTATGTTATTCCAATAGTTTTTTAAAATTTTGTCCCATCCTGTATATAAAAATCGGTTTGGTACCCAGGACTTTAACCAAACTCTGGTCACTACTGATCAGATATCAAAATTTATAAATAATATTCTTTATATTATCAGCCCCAATGTTGAAAGGCACAATACACACTCTCTGAAATGGGGGATGCACTCCCTCTTTGGTCAGTATGGGATTGTTTTTAATATCACCCGAACCTAATAAAGGTTTATATTTTGTACCCCGATGATCCACAATATAAGACACTACTTCATCCATCATACATATGGGATATCCTCTTTGAGTAAAAAATTCTTTAATTTGTAATAATTCTTTTTTCATATCTTCGAACTCTGATACCATTCTAGCTGCTTGAATGCATTGACCTTTAAAAACATTATATTTGACTTTTGGAGGGTGACAACTAGTGAAGTCCAAATAATTATTGGAAAATGTGGATTTCCTATAAATTGTAGAACTCACTTTCCCTTCTTCGTGTGTTATAAAGGTGTCAAGATAAGGCAAGCCTTTAGTGTCAATAGAATGTGTAAATTTCAAATAGTTACTACTGTTATTAATGAACTCAATAAAATCTAATAATTCTTCCTCACTTCCTTGCCATAAAATATAAATGGCATCAAGAAACCTTGAATAGTATTTGACTTTAGAGAAATATTGACACTTAAATAACACGTTATCCTCCCAATTTAGCATAACTAGATTGGCATAAATGGGGGCACATGCTGCCCCCATTGCTACGCCTCTAACTTGTCTGAATAGCTCACCTTCAAAGTATATGAAATTGTTTTCTAAAATTAAAGACATCAGATAATAAACATATAGTATCCCATTCTAAATCTGTGTGTCTCATCAAACTGTTAGTAAATGCTTCCAATCCTTCCACTTTGGGGATACATGAAAACAAGTCTATCACATCAATTGTGACCACAAACACAGGGTTACCATTCCCAGTATGAACAACAGGATACTTAGAAAGAAAGCACCAAGAATCCTTTACCATATGTGGTATAAATGTATAAACATTTTTCAACATTACATCAAAAAATGTCCCCATTTTAAACGTTTTTGAATAACTACCCGAAACTATGGGTCTCAGAGGGGGATCCTTAGTATCTTTATGTGTCTTGGGAATGCCTACCAAAGTAGCTAACTTGGGGTGTACGACCTTGATAAACTTGTATATTTCATCTGTGATCCTTCCATCTAGTAAATATTCTTCAATGTAGGAATCTAACCTTTGATAAGCTATATGTAGCTCATTCCTAGAGATGGTTTCTTAATTGCCTGTGGAGTACAAAATATCATAAATTTTCTGGATGTATAACAAGTGATCATAAATAGCGATACCCCCCCCCCCCTTTGTCGGGTTTCATAATTCTAATGGAATTGTCCTCTTTCAGAGCATATAATAGTGCTGATTCATCTTGTGTCAAATTTTCAAATTCCTTCACCCTTTTCAATTGGTTGTACTCACTGTATATTTCTCTAGTCACAACCTTGTCAAAAATGTCTATAGTAGGATGGTTTGGTGGTGTATATTTACTCTTAATACAAAAAGATGGGTGTGTCTTATCGCCCCCTCCATTATTCATATTACTATTTTTGTCCTTAAATAGAACTTCTAAATTAATTTTCCTAATGCATTTCTTAAAGTCTATCAGTATATCGGTTAATTTAAATTTAGGGTTAGGTATATATTTCATACCCTTCTCAAATAACCTAAAATGGACCTTATCAATATGCAAATCAGAATAATTATAAATATTAAAATTGCGATAAGAGTATATATTACCAATAACTACAATTTAATTGTTATCTAAACTAATACACTGGTCGTAGCGTCCATTAGTTATATGTGAAGTAGTGGTGACTAAAATTTTCTCATTGTTAATATTATTATTAACTACTAATGGTAGGGTTTCCTCTCCCATTGTTTGCCCCGAACAAATGTCTTTTGATTCATTTTTGAATACGGTGGATTTTTGTCCCTCGGATATTTTTGAAAACCCTGTGTATTGATGTTCTCACCAAGCTCTTCAAAATCTTTATAGTCACCCCCTTCATATCTTGCCTGTTGGAAATAAGAATTACCTCAAATTTTTTGTTCACCCATAGAAGGGTGACGTTTTTTAGGCCACACATAGGCCGATTGTTGGTAGTACTGTTCCTTATCCCTCATCATTTTGTCATATTTCCATTGACAGAGGGTGGATGCCCATTTTCCAGCTTCAGAATATTGTTTGTTGTATAATTTCTTCCAATCCTTAAAAAGTAAATTATTCACTATCAAAGTATTTAAATCTTCCACTTCTTGAATTAATATACTTAATCTTTCATCGTAAAATTTAATTAATAATCTAATATAATTGAATCCACAATCATCAAATAAACTGTTAAATTCATTTTTGCCAATATCAGTCAATTCAATACCCATAGATAGTTTAAAAAATCTTAGCCCTTTTGGGACAATCTTAACATTTAAACATTTTTGTAAATACATATTGTCTACTGTAAGTCCATTAATAGTTTTCAATTTTTTCCCGAACATATATATCATGGATTTGAGACTACCAGTCCCATGTTTTCTTTCTTCTTGGGTATGAACAACTTTATCAGTTCCATCAACATTGTCAACAACAAAATCAAAAGTTAAAAATTGGTTGAATAAACTTTGTAAATAAAAATATTGTTCATGCTTTTAGTCCTATTGAATAGTTTTCAATTTATTTCCCGAACGCATATATAAAACAAAAGGGCCCAAAGCAAAAGAAACAAACAACTGCTGAGACTGCCTGAACCCTTTAGTTCTGCTCAAATAATATCATAACTGGCTGTGTATATCCAAAGTGTGCAAAATCCTTTCCCTTTATTTTGGGGGTTTGCATAAAAAGTAGGCAAATGAATAGTTTGGTTTAAAGCCACACTAGAAACCACTTTAGGCATAAAAGAAGGGTTAGTACGCAAAGACACCCTATCCTTGTGGAAAATTAAGAAAGGCTCAACTGCCATAAGGGCCTGTAATTCAGAAACCCTTCTCGCAGAGGTAATGGCCAACAAAAAGCAGTCTTCCATGATAAATATTTCAACTCTGCCGATGCTGCAGGCTCAAAAGGTTGTAGAGTGAGTTTCTCCAACACAAAATTGAGATCCCAAGCAGGAGTAGGAGCTCTCATTGGGGTCTTATATTCTTTGCCCCTCTAAGGAATTGCTTAAACAAAGGCTGAGAAAATAATGGTGGGTCACAGTCATAGTGAGCAGAAATTGCTGCAGCATGAACCTTTATAGAGGAGAAGGACAAACCTTTGTCCAATAACTCAGTAAGGTATTGAAGCGCAACACTTAAATTAGGTTTAGAAACATCAAAGTCCTTTGCTGTACTCCAAAATAAAAATCTCCTCCATTTATCTGCGTAAACTTTCCTTGTACTAGGCCTTCTGGCCTCCAAAATAACATTCAAAACTTGTTGTGGAAGCTGAGACCCTCCAGGGTTTAAAACAGAATATGCCAGGCTGTCAGATGTAGAGAATGAAGTTTGACATTGAGTAAATGACTGTTCTCCTGAGACAACAGGTGAGGAATCGAAGGCAAAGGCCATGGAGGCTCCTGTATCAGACTTCTCAGTAATGGGTACCAGTGCTGTCGAGGCCAATCTGGAGCTATTAAAATCATGTTTGGCTTGTCCTGTCTGACCTTCAGCAGTACCTTTGGGAGGAGAGGCAGAGGTGGAAAGGCATACACGTGAAGATTGCTCCAATTGAATGAGAGAGCATCCACTTTCCAAGCTGTGGGATGAAACCTTTTTGTGCAAAACTTTGGCAGCTGGTAATTTAGTGGAGAAGCGAACAGATCTATGTCTGGAGTTCCCCATAACACTGTCAATCTCTGAAATACATGAGGATCCAATTTCCACTCGTGGGGATCCATAATTTGTCTGCTCAACACATCTGCTAAGGAGTTCTGTGCTCCTGGCAGAAACCTTGCCTGAAGATTTAGCTGTAAACTGAGAGCAGTCTCCCACAAAATCATTGCTTGTCTGCATAGAGGATAAGAATGCGTTCCCCCTTGCTTGTTGATGTACCACATGACAGTTGTGTTGTCTGTTTGAATCAACACCTGCCCTGGAAGAAGTAAATCCTTGAAAGCTATCAATGCAAATTGGACTGCTAACATCTCCTTCAAGTTGATATGTAGATGTTGAAGTCTGGCAGGCCATGTGTCTTGTACCCATTTTCCATTTAGATGAGCTCCCCAAGCTTTGTCTGAGGCATCTGTCGTTAAATCTGACTCGCCTCTGGCCGGGTCACAGAGAGTCCCTTGTTTAGGTGACATTCCTGAGCCCACCACAAAAATGCCTTTTGAATGCAAGGTATTATCTGAATGACAGTGTCCAAATCTTGGCAGTGCTGTGTCCATACATTCTTGAGATACCACTGTAGCTTCCTCATATGCAGTTTGGCATTGGGAAGTACCAGAATACAAGATGCCATGAACCCCAAGGCTTGAAGGACTGTCCTTGCAGTCAGCCTGGACTGACGAGACAATTGTGGAAGTAAAGAGAAAGATTCTTTTGTTTGTCCGGGGTCAAAAAGGCCATCTGGGATGCTGTATTCAGTCTCACACCCAGAAAGCACATGTCCTGAGAGGGTACTAGACTGGACTTTATTTCGTTCACAGAATACCCCAGGCATCTTAACACTGCCATCACATACTGTAGATGATGAAGAAGTTCGTCCTTTTCTTGGGCCAGAATCAGGCAATCGTCCAAATAAGGATAGATTTGTATTCCTCTTAGCCTGAAGAAAGCTACCACTGGAGCCAGAACCTTCGTGAACACTCTGGGCGCAATAGATAAGCCAAAGGGCAATGCAGAGAACTGATAATGTGAAGTCCCAGCCCGAAAACGCAGATACTTCCTGCAACTGGGCCTGATAGGAACATGAAGGTAAGCTTCCTTGAGATCCAGAGTCACCATCCAGTGATCTTTGCCCAGCAGAGGTAAAAGCTGTTGTAACGTCAACATTTTGAACTTGGGAATGTCCAGATATGTGTTGACTTCCACACTAATACCAGTTGCACAAGTAGGAATATAGTATATGTTGCTACCTGTAATTTATGCTCTGCCTACTACGTAGGAAAGACGAATCGAAGCCTAAAGGAACGCATCAGGGAGCATAACTATCAGATTTGGATAGGGTCGGATGTCAACGCACTATCTAGACACTGTAAATTAGTAGGAACATATCACACGTTTAGTTTTTTTGTTATTCAAAGCATTACACATGGTTTTAGAGGGGGTGACCTTATTAATAGGACACTTGAATGTGAAACACGGTGGATTATTAGATGGAGAGCAGATGCACCCCCAGGTCTCAATGATAAGGTGCATATCAAACCATTTCTTAAAAGTAGGAGGTTGCGTAGAGTGAAGTAACCAAAGGTTATTAGGATTTAAATATACAGACTTAATCATTGACTTCAACATCATGAGTTAACTATTTAGTTACAACTCAGTTGAAGTAATGTTAATTTTAAGAAGTTTTTAGTATGAGATGGTTTATAGATGACACTCTATGTGTGATACTTTATGCAGAGTTTCATTATATTGGAATTTTAATAAATAAATATGTAATCGAAGAATACTCTTTTTGAGTATATTACAATATTTTATAATAAGTAAGGTGAATATATTGCACACAGATTGTATTCGTCCAGCGATAGTTTAAAACTAAAGCTAGGACTGTGCATTATTTGAGCAACTTAGACTGTAGACAATTTATTTTTATTATGTGAATATAGGGAGTTTCTGTATAATTAAAAAAGGCCTTTTACATATACAAAAGGCTTTCAATGATAATTTTAATATATTTGGTGTTTTTCTATATTAGACAAATACATGCGATGAGTTTTATAGTTGTAGAAAAAATATACATATATTTTTAAACAACGCTTATGTTCCTATGAAATTTTAAGAAGTACAAGTTTTGCGACAGGTGCATGAAATACAGATTTATTGTTTTTGCCTAGTGTAAGTTTATACTTAAACTTTGGTTTGCACTTGCTACGAATGTTTTGAAATGCCTGCAGATCGCACCTTTAATAGGTGGCTAATGTTAGTAACTGCACTCAAAAACAGTGCCTAATTTATACATGAACATGTTTTTGCACAATACTCATGATGTCTATATGTTATTAGATTATGATTTACAACATTAGTAATTATGAGTTTTCATGCAAGTCTCATGAGGTGTGATTAGTTTAAAGTTTTTTAAAAACGTATATGCAATAATGGGTTATGAGATGTGAATATCACTTTAATTCTTAATATGTTAGATTTGCGACCAATGAGATTGTATGGTGGGCTTTTTAAATTAAGTGAAATTTTGTCTGTTTGTACCAAGAGTCTGAAGAAGCCTGTTGGCGAAAGCGCTTACTCTACTTGTTAATTAAAACGTTTTTAAGCTACTCAGAAGTATACGTTGTCTTTCGCATTTGGAGTTATTCATTTTGCAGTGCTGGATACGTTTTATTGTCATCAGGGAACAACGTGGATGGTGTTTGAACAAGTAGATTATTTAACGGTTTAATTGAAAGTATTTGTTATTCTTGGAGTAATAACAGGAGTGTATATATTTTTGGATATTTAAATGTGCTTGTATTAAACTTTGAAAACAATTTGAAGCAATAAATTGTCTGTAAAAGAAGCTCAATTTTTATTTTTGTCACTGATAAGAATAGTAGATAGAAATGTATTGAAAGTCCTTAAAATGGCTTTGTGGATAGAAGAACACTATTAGATTTGTTTGGCATGGTGGTCCTATTTAGAATCTGTCGTACCTTGGGGTTTGTGACCCATATGCTTGCAGACATTTTAAAATGATTTCACCTGATATTTGCTCCCATAATTTTCCCTGTAGTTTATGCCATGCCGAGAGGTGAATAGTTCCATTCTCTTTGTCCTAACGTGGGAGTCCCTTCTTTCCTATCTTTCCTCATTCAGTTTATTTACAAACAGATTGAACCAGTAACATTACCATTTTTTTATTATTTTTTTTATTTTATTTTACATTTGTTTACCGGGAAAGTCCGACTGGACACAGGTCCATTTTCAGAGGAGGCCCGGGGAGAAAAGCTCCAAATAACATAAAGTACATGAAGGACAATATGAGTATGCATATAAAAATACATATGAGTTTAAGAGAATACATATAAACATATATACAGCTGTAGTACATTATACATGATCATGACTGCAAAATAGAAAATCACATTTTTTGTTTCTTCTAGTAAAAGATAGGTACTTGTTCTGTAAAGTACATATTATTGAATCTGAAAAGCACATATCCTCGGATAAACAAGTATACTAGGAGGATACAGGTGATCCTTAATGGAATCCTTTCAGCAGTGCAGTGGGGTGGATTAGCCAGGGGTGTAGCATGAACAAAGCCATTTGTTTGCATAGTGGGTTTTTAGGAGTATTTTAAATTGGGTAATAGTGGTGGTGGAAGTAATTTGGCTTGGGACTGAATTCCAGGTTCTGGCAACAGTGCAGGCAAAGAGTGATTTACCAGCATCATTTTTGTGTTTGATGACATTTAAGAGGTTTTGGTTACTACATCTTAAGGCTGTAGTGGTGGTGTAGGGCTAGATTAGATACTGAAATTTTGGGGGTTTGTCAGGAAGGTGGTAGAGCTTGTATGCTATTGAGAGTTGATTGAGTAGGAGTAGTTGAGGTAGCTCCAGCAGGGACACAGGTGGAATCCCAGGGGTGTATTTTCTGTTTCCCATCCAGCTATCCAGGTTGCGTTAAAGGGGATAATGAGGTACTCTGCTTGACTTGTCTAAACATGGGCTAAACTCTTGGCTAGGCATATAAGGGCCTCAGGGCCAATAGCCTAGTAACCTCCCATGATCCTATGATCCTATGAGACCCTGATTGCCTATCAGGGAAAATTCTTGACAGGTGATAACCATACTATTGAGTGGCACACCTCTTCTGCACATTTGACAATGGAAACTCCTACAACTTTCATCTTGTCTGCTGATATTAGAGAGAACTAGACATTCAGACTAGGAAAGCTCTCCATTTATAATGTTAAAACTTCAGTTGCCCTCTCTTTCCATTATTTAACACAGATTATTTATCAATTTTCTTCCATCCTACGTTTATAATCACAACCATCTGGCAAGACTGCCAATTACTTTTAGCCAAGACACCCCTTCACAGGGATCACCATGTGATATGTGTTTCTCCAGATGTTCTTCATCTCACATTGCTGCAGTCCTTACATATGGGGTAGTCCGCTGTCCTTGGTCGGCCCGAATACCAAAGTATTAGGCTGACGTCGGTCAAGGCGCTTAAAACTGACATCAGGACGTCAGGGTACAAAAGCGCATGACCGACGTCATTTCCTCAGTCTTTTTTGCTGCATGGTCCGATGCAGAAGCAGCGTTGCAAGTGCCGTTCGGCGTTCTGAAATTTTTCGAATTCGGAGTTTCAGACCGAATCCAAGTTGGCTAAGTACCCCGTTGGGGAATATTTTGGTTTTTTCTTGCCTCAGTGTTTTACCGGATGTCAGAAAAGTGAATAACTGTATTTCTTGTGGGAAACAGATACCGCATAGGGATTATCATTCTTTGTGTATTCCTTGTTTGGGGCCTGAGCACGACGTTGTTGGGTGTCGCTTTGTGCTAGGTTCAATAAACGCACTATTGCGAAGGTTAGATTGTGCTAGGCTGGTCTTTGGGAAGCGGTGCAATTATAATATGCCGCCGGATTCTCCGACGCCCGCTTCTGCTAAGAAGCCAAAGACAAAGCAGTTAAACCCAGGCAAGATGAGTCATCCGCTCCGGACGCCGGTTCTTTAGAGGTTTCAGTGGAACCGGTGGTTCCGACGGAGACTTCTCTGGAGTCTCAGGGGGAGACTTTGATTTTGCAGGAGGTGGTCTCTCAGGAGGCAGGTCAGGCTGAAGGGGCTTCTCAAGTTACTGTACTCCCTCCCTTCCTAGGGTGGTTAGGCCTTCTCCTTCTGTTTCCAAGGCTTCTCCCAGAGGCAGGCCAGTTTTAGCTTCTATTGGTGTCACTCCTAGTTCAGCAGGGTCTGTGCCTAAGAAGCACATGCTTAAAATGGCAGAAGATTTGATTACTCTGATTAGAGGTTCTTTGCCCCTCCGATAAGAGGCCTAGGGTGGAGCCAGAGTTGGGAAGTTTTGAGCAGGCTTCGGATGTTTCAGAGTCTTCAGCTGAAGACTTGCAGGAGTACTCTCCTTATTCTGATTCTGATGCAGATGATTCCACTCCTTCTGCTTCTCCTCCAGAGGATTTTTCTTTTCAGAGACACTACATTCTATGAGGGAACATTTTAAGTGGGAAGGTCAGGACTTCTCTGATTCTCGGAAAAGGCTTAGGGAATTTTGCTGTTACCCCAGCATAGGCCCTTGGCTATACCCCCTGTTCTGGATGTTGTGGAAGATGTGTTTGCAGAGGCTTCACTTAATCCTGATTCTCTGCCTCCTGCTCCTGTTAAACCGGATAGGTATTACAGGGTGCCTGAGGCTCATAAATATCTTTATAAGAGTCCTAGGGCGGACCCAGAAACTGTTAGTCAGGGACCTAAGGATGTCAAGGCCTCTGTTGTAAAAAATCCGGTTCCTCTAGATAAAGAAGCCAGAGCTTTGGATAGATGGGGAAAGAAGGTCTATACTTCTTCTACCTTAGCTATGAGGGCTTTGAATTGCCAGTTTCATATGTTGAAATATCAAAACTTTCTTCTTTCTCAATTGAAGTCTAAGGTGGATGCTCTGGCGGAAGGCATTGAGTGTAAAGAATTACAAGATTTGGTGCATGTCTCTGAACAGGTGGGTAAGCATTCATTACAGTGTGGTTTTGATGCTGTGCAGGCCTCGTCTAGGGTGGCTGCCACTGGTTCAGTTCTTCGCAGGCACGCCTGGCTGAAGGATCAGAATTTATCTGACCATGTTAAGACAAGGATTTTGGATGCTCCTTTGCAGTCTGATGTGTTGTTTGGTTCACCTGTGGAGTCAGTCTTGAAGAAAATGGAAGACAAGGCTAAGTCTATGCAGGCTGTTAAAGATTTTTTGCAAGTTCAGCCTCCGAAGTTTAGTAGGAATTGGCCTGCTAAGGGGTGGACGTATCCTTCTTATGATTCTCAGTCTAGGGGTAGATCTAGACGTGGTAGGGGCAGAGCTCAGAGTTCTTTCAGGCCTAGAACAGGGAGTTCACCTGCACAATCTTCGGGTGAGGGCAGGGGCCAGTCCTTTCGTAAACAGGCCCAATGACCTACTTTTTCAGCTGCCAGATCCTTCTTGCCTGGCAGTACCTTTGGGAGGAAGGTTAGCACTCTTCAAAGACAATTGGATGTTGATTACCCAAGACAAATGGGTATTGGATGTCATACACCAGGGTTACAAGTTTTATTTCCATACCTTGCCTCCTTTCAAAGGCATGCCGGACGTTCCTTCTCAGCAAAGGCTAGAGGCTCACAAACAAATTTCTCTACTACTTCAAATAGGGGCCATACAACCGGTCCCTCTGCCAGAAGTGGGCCTAGGATTTTATTCTCGCCTGTTTCTAGTACCAAAGAAAGGAAACACGTGGAGACCAATTTTGGATTTATCTATCCTCAACACATATCTGGACAATCATAACCTGTGAAACAAAAGATCTACCATTCATCTCCAATTTTATAAGCTGTGGGAAATAAACTGTACGTGGAAAGACACTGGCATAGAAATGACTTACTCTCTTGCATTTCAATAAACTGTTTAAATCTAGAAGACACAAAAAAGTCTAACAAGCTCTTAGCAGATAGAAACACTGGGTTTCCCTGGGACAGATGAGGAACACACCTTATGAAATTTAAGGGAGTCAATACTTCAACATTAGTTTTCTGATTCGTCTCGGATACAACCCAGTCTTTGGCAAAATACAATGCATTGTGTTGTTGCTTAACTAAACTATTAGATAACACTGGCCTGCATGGAAAAAAAATACTTTCTGACCATTTCATTAGAAAATACTCTGAATAACCCTTTATAATCAGTTTGTAGTAGACAGCCTTCATTGACTTGAAAACTTGAGAATTAGAACATAAGCTCTATGCCCTTACATATTCAACATGTACTGTATCAGATTGTAGGGATGGTAATTGCTTGCATGTAAGAAAATATTGCCTGATGTTGGTTTTCCATGAACCCCAGCTTTCAGTTTTACATTAATTACAACACTTTTAACAAATTCCTTCAATTCATTTTCAGCAGCACTGAAGAAATTTTTTTTTCTATCATTCATCTTACCACAGGAAACAACTTTCTGGAAATATTACTCTCTCTACCACCCTATTACAAAATATGGATAGCTGGGGGCAAAAATAGACCCTCTCCATTGCTGTTCACTTAAGCTGTAGAGGCACTGCTTCATTAAGCTCAAAAAGTTTGCCTTCAGATTGAATTCTAATCTTCTTCTTTCAGCTTTTTCCTGGTTAGGGGTCGCCACAGCGGATCACCTGTCTGCTCATGATTGGCAGTGGAGTTTCACAGTGTCGAGTTGCCAGCCCGGCACCCAACCTTCCACAGAAGGCACACACATGCACACACTCACACCTAGGGCCAATTTAGAGTGTCCAGTTCACCTACAGCATGTCTGTGGGATGTGGGGAGGAAACCGGAGCACCCGGAGGAAACCCACGTGACCACAGGGAGGAAATGCAGACTCCACACAGAAGGCACCCCTGCCGAGGATCAAACCGAAGAACCTCTTGCTGTGAGGTGGCAACGCTAACCACTGCACCACCGCGGCCGCCTTCAATAATTTCATTAAAAAATTCTGTTCTTTAAAATTTATTTTTAAACTAATTTACATCGTAAAATCTGATAGTTTTCTGACTAGGTAATCATGGCATTGGACCCAACAGAGGCAATATATGCATAGCAGACTATCACATACAATATCCGTGAACAAATTAATCAGGCTTTCAGTAGGTCCTAGGGTCGCCACACAAATGAAACTAGCTAGACAGTAGAACACAAAAGCTTATTTAGAATGGACTTCACTCAGATGAAAGGATGGCAATTACTGAAGTTAAGAGAGAAAGCAGTACTAAGTCCCGCCCACTTCAATGTCATTATATCGAATGCTGCAGAACACCTGTAAGGAAATGTTTGTGCTTTTGCTAATGAACCAAAGTTACGCAACAATGTTCATACAGGAGAAGGCACAAAATGGATGAGAATAATCGTCACTAAAAAGCAGCAAATTAAATTTACTACAGAAATACAGAGGAATGCATCTGGGAAAGAAAATCTCAACAAAGGATTGCACAGCGACGTGGAGGTATCGTGGCAACTACAAAAAAATAATAAAAAGGCAACTAAGGGATACATGTATGCAAGCAAAGCAGATGGAATACCAAGCAGCACAAGAAAATGAGAAGATATTGGTCAGATGTCATCTAGAGTACTGTTTGCAGTTCTGAAGACCTGGCCAAGAGGACCGAAGCAGTTCAGAGCAAAGCAGCAAAAACAGTGTATGGCAGGCAACAGAAATCTCATAAACAGCAACTAAAAAGATATTACTAACACGAACAGGCTCGGGAAGACATGGTGATATTAAGACTTTTATGCTCCTGAAGGGAATCCAGAGAATCCAAGCTGAAAACATACTTTATGAAAAAATAGGGTGCACAAAAAGAGGACACAATCAGAGGGGTAGCTTAGAGGAAATACAAGGAAGTGTTACGTCATAAAAAGTACAATAGATGATTAGACTAGCCTTCTCATAGCGGCATTACATACAAGTACAGAACCAGCACAGGGTTATCATGAGGAATGAGGGAAGTTCATGCTGTGAGATAATCAGGTTTGAAAAACAATATAAACACAATCTGAACCCTCTTCAGTAAGTGACATTTAGAGTACATGGGCTATGATGCAGTTCTTGCCTGATGTTAAAATCTTCTTTTCATCTCAACTGCTATATGCTAATAGTGTGAATTTTTTATCTCTGCTGTAATCCACACACTTATTTTCTTCACCTGCTTTATCCAATTTGGGGTCATGTGGTACAGTCTATCCTGGAAACAATGGATGGAAATCAGAAACCAACCCTGAATGGGACAGAAACCCATTGGAAGGGAACATAGACTCATACATTGAAACTCACACTTAGGCAAGTTTAGCATTAACAGTCCACCAGCTGGGATGTGTTTGCACTGAGGGAGGATGGAAGTGACCCCAACTATGCCTCACAAATGCAAGAATCATGCACAATTGACTAAGATAAATAAAACAAAGAAACAAACCAACAAACAAAATGAATGAATGAATAAATAAATAAATAAATAAATAAATAAATAAATAAATAGAACTCAAGAAAATAAATTAACCTATTATGAGGCAACAGAATTAATCACGGAAATATTGACCAGTACAACAATTTTATTTATTTTTTTATTATTGTATTAATTTTACTTGTCCAATGACTAATCAAGCAGGACACAATAACCACAATGGTATACTTCCAGGGAGAAAAGAGGAGCACTGGTCACTAAAGTGGCTGCTTAGAGTTACACCATATGTAAGCAGAGATTAAAGAATCAGATGCAGAGCTGTGATAAAGTAGGTTAGCAGCTGAGAGTTTTACCTCACTGCATTACGAAGCCATATAAAATAAAATATAGCCACAAGTTCCACCTGTCAACGTTATATTTTGGCTCCAAATAAAAAGAAAATATTAAAGTTTAGTGAAAATTCACCCCTGAAATATATAGCTAATATCAACATATCTCAGAATCCTTTATACCCCCTATTATCACAAAGGAACCTATTCTGAAGGTGCTGTCAAAGACTAAAAATACTTCTTTCATTAGACCTGACAACATACCTGGATGTTTAATAAATGGCACCAAACATGCTCTTGGGTAACCTCTCCTCAAATTGTTTAACCTAAGCTTATCCTCAGGATTTGTTCTTAGATTATGAAACATTGGAGTGATGACATCCCTCCACAAGGGTGGCCCTATCATGGAACCTAAGCATTTATAGACTCGTCAGCCTTATGAGCTTGATTTGCAAATCTATGCAATGTATTATAACTGATCTCATCAACTGTGATATCAAAAATCTTATCTGGCTAGACCCTCAACAGTTTAGCTTCACCAAAGGGACAGCCTGTCTAAAAATCTAGTTAACTTCTTTAAGAGGGTCACACAGGCTGTTGACAGTGGTCATGTTGTTATCATAGCATATCCTGACCTAGTCAGAGCATGTGACACCATAACCTCTGTGGGCATTGTAAGACAGCTAAATGCTTTAGATGTAAATCAATATGTGGTAGGATGGATAGAGAACAGCCTAAAAAGGCAGAACGCATGTAGTTTATATGGCATGTGCCTTTTCTGAAAGTGTGAGGGTAACCAGTGAAGTACTTATTGAGTCCCCTTCTTTTTGACATTTACTTCTCTGATCTCTAAACTGAGACCTCTGCTTAACTACTTTTACAGGTGACTGCAAACTGAGTGTTCTTTTCAAGACCCCATCTGACACTTCCACCCTTCAGAAAGAACTTATCCTTGTTAAGTTGATAGCCTGAAAAAGGGTTTAAATTAAACATAAAAAGAATATTATCACTTCACTGGGCAAACAGCCCCTACTGCCAATATATAGTATAGACAATGCTCCACTATTAACTAAAAATGTAGCTAGGGACCTGGGTATCTGAGCTCTTTCTTCTTCAGTCAGCATAATGTGGCAACTATAAGCAAAAAATCCTTCTAGTCAGCGCAACTAATAGCCAAGGTTATATCATCCAGATCTAAATATGTCATTGTTTCCTTATATTTTGCACTGATAAGACCAATTACAGAGTAAAACTCCACCTTTGTGAGGTACCTCACTTGATTTATAAAGCACCTAAAGAAACGTCATTGATTTCTAACTATGAAAATTTCAGTTTTAAGGACAATGATCTACCAAGAGAGGCTAACAGATTTATCCCTTTACTCAAAATCTTACAGCTCTTGAGAAACAATCTGTGCCTTGCCTACCTAAAAGGCCCTGTTGTCCTTGATTTACACAAACTCCACAAGTCTAACAGTTTAGCAAATATCAGAACCAGGGACCTAAATGTTCACCAGCAGACAAACAGAATGTGATAGACAATTTCATTATGTAGCTCCTTCCCTATCTCTGGGATTAGCTGCCCCCGCAGGTTAAGCAATGTGGTATATCATCATCCTGCAGACAGAACCCCGACAACTGGATAAGTACAGGGACTAATTGGCCTAGACCTCCTTGAGAAAAGGATTCAGCTTAAGGGTCAGTACTTGCAAGGTATTGATGATCATGAGACTAAATTGCCTTGAAATTTCTTTGAATTCTAAAGATGCCCAAAGGAAGAAGAAATTAAAACTGATCATATAAAGCATGCAGAAATCCACATCAAGATTCCTAGTTCTCAATATACCAGTAAGAATTTCAAAGTGAAAGATGCAAAAGAGCTTTTTCAATATTATTAGACAGGAGGTTATCTAACATACAAGACAAACAAGAGTAGCTCATTACCATGGTAAAGACTATACAGTGATAGTTTACCAACAGATGTTCATCATATTGATCATTGTTAGTTGTATAAGCTATATGGGTTTTATTCCCCCAAGGATATAACAGCTGGTCAGCTTCCAAAGCTTTCAGGGCACATTCCATGTGTCCAAACTATTACAGAGATTGAGCTGAGCGGTCTAAAATGATAGGTTTGGGTGCCAAGCCCTTCAGAGCTTTCCTGTTGCTAAAGACAGCACTCCTTTGTGGGCTTTTTAGGATTACAACAACTTGTGCTGTTACATTGTTGGGTAAATAAGTTCTCATTGGGGAAAAACTTTCCAAATTGTAATATTTATTCTTTAACTTTTATGTTCCTGATTAGGAAAATTGTTTTTAATCTAGGAGTTTTTGTTTTAACAAACTGTCTTGAGACTTCACCGTACTATTAAATGGGAGTGCACTTTTTCCTGTCAGTTTAAAAACTGTTAAAAACATTTTAAACCATTTATTCTCTGGGAAAACTGTGTTTATTTTACATTTTGGGGCTAGCAAAGTGTACTGAAGTGATTTTTTACTGTGTTTTTACAAGGAAAAGGGGACTTTTAGGGGCTTGACATTTTTACCATGTGCTGCTTGGTTTCCCTGGGCAAGAGGCCGCATTTGGAGCTTGACCACCGAACACACTACCTGTACTATGGCCGGACCTTCTTTCAGCTATGAAAAGTTCACAGCAGAATATAAGTTTGCCACACCCGCAGATCAGTGACTCTGCTGTGGCCAAAGATGGCACCTCAGAGCACTCATATTTTCCCCCCAGATCTCACTAGCGTAACACCTACAGCCACTATAGACCAGGGGTTATCCACATGCCCTGTGCTGTTAGGGTCCCCTCAGTGGGTAAGGGACAGCCAATCTTGTTAGTCCTGGGAGAAGGGGCAGGGAAGCCTGCCCTGTTTATTTAGAATGTTGTGTCTATCCCTAGGGTAGTTGTTGCTGTTATTAACAGCTCCACTGGCCCCATTTTTCCTATCAAAAAGAAACAGAAAACTATACATGCATCCATTCCTGCTCAAATTTCTCAGGACAGGAGTAGTTTATTAGGTCTCTCTCAGGGTCTAATACAGGCAACTGATCCTTCTTATAAGGTGGTTTCTGGTAAAATAAAAAGTGATTCTTCTTTTCCCGAAAAGATTGATGATTCTGAATTTGGACATGACGATGAAGGGACAGATGCAGGGTTTTCTCCTCTGATTTCTTATGCAGACTCAGGGGATCGTGGTATCAGATTTTCCATATGATGGCTTCTCTTTCTCTGAGACTGTTTCCAGAATGTGCCAGTGTTTTCAATAGGAGAACACTGTGGTTTCTCAGTACCTAAGAAAATAATATGAACGATCACAAATGGAATTCCCTGAACCTCATCCCTTCACTTCTTGTGTTGTCAGCACAGCTGGGCATAGGCATAGGTGAATTAGGAGACTGCCTAGGGCACCGTAAAGGCCAGCCTCTTAAAGGGAGCAGTTTTCATTTATGGGTGCATTTATTCTAATTAAGAAAGTGTGCGCTCTTCTCTATGCCCTGTTAAAGTGTAACCGGAAGCTGGAACCATGGGAGAGGGGGTGAGTGCCCTCCCACTTACAGCTGCAGGTTGGCCAGGACAATTAAAAAAAAAAAAAACTTTACTTTGCAGTACAAGAGTCTGCTGTAAGGAGGAACATGAACATGCGTGTGTCACGACACATTTGGGCGTTTGGTTTAGAAAGGTTCTGTTCCCCTCCTTCCCTCTGCTTGGTTTGAGAAAAGTAAGTAACTCACACATCTATGATTGTGTGTGGTGTCCATGCTCATGTGCACACCGTTTCTGAATCGTGTATATAATTAATTTAGCTCTGCAGTACATTATATAAACTAATTCTATACAATACCATAAATATCATAGATAAATACTGGAATGTTTACACAAAGATTTTTCAAACACAGAGAAAAGAAAATAGACAACCTAATCCTGAAAAACGTAATTTACACATCCACTATTACTTTAATTAGTAAATATCCTGACTTTATTGCACATGTCCAGTAAATGAGCTACAAAAGAAGACAGCTTTGCATTATAAATGATGGCCTGCATTATCTCGGGATAATTTACTCCAACACTGTGCACCGACGTCTTGACCTTCAATACACTTCAAAAATGAATAATTACAAAACAAAATACTAAATTTTACTTTCAAGCCCTGGCTTTATACCTCTCCCACTCAAAGTAACTACAGCCTGGACGACGCTCATACGGGATAGGGCTAAAGTTGTGCACTTGCACATTAAGTGGTGTTTACTCTGCAGAAGCGGAACTGCTGTAGTGTGACTCCAACATGTTTTTCCAGCCGGAGCGGAATACTGAAGTTACAATACAAAACTTTCGAAGTGGTGGTCACTGGCATTTTAGTGTCACATTCTACATTATAAATGATGCATATGATAACTTAGTTGGAGCTGTCAGCACAGCTCTGGAATGAACATGACATGCAACGTGATGAGAATTTTACCAAATACTGTAAAGACTACCACCGGGTGCCTTTTCGGAATTAATTTTTCACTCACTCACTTGTAGATGCTTTACTAATGTTTTACAGAACCAAAGGCATGTTAGTAAGCAATTGTATACATTAATTTGGATCCATTATGGGGAAGGAGCTGCCTAAAACAAAGGCAAGCAATGTCTTGTAAGTTATTGTTTTTATGCAAAATAGAAACAGTACATTGCAGCGATCGCATTTTTATTAATTGTATTTTCCCTTGTAAGAACCAGCAAATTGCAAAAGTTATGTTTGCAGTATGTTGACCTGATGTACATTTTTGCAACCTGTTGAAGTATTAAATGTTGTACCTCTCGAATGTACAGATTTTTGCAAAATGCCCAGATTTTTGCCTCATATTTTTGGTCTGCTCCTCAAAAAAAAAATAGTTTTTCTGGCAAATCATTGAGGACTGAAGTTAGGAAATAATGACAGAGGTTTGAGTTACAGACTTCATACTCTTCAGAAAACTTATGCTAATGCAAAGCAAAATCTTCTATCAACTTTCTAAATTTGTAAGAAGAATATTTATAAATTGTCCCTATTTCAGGGCTTTGTCCACCTCATTATATATGGCTTTGTCCAGATTTCTTGGTCTTAGAGGTTGAAAGGTTTGCATGGAGTTTGGTATTGCACCTTATCCCAGACAACTGTTGCAATGTACTTGTTTCTTATGTAGAGATGAAATACTTTTGCTTGCCGAAATATTTAGAGCTGTAACCTGCCCCATATGACATGATAGGAGGCATCCCTTGGAAACAGCATTTATTTGTTTTATTTTTTGACAGAGCATGATTCTGTGGTACCTAGACATCACAACATTAGTTACAGGCTGCCTGCATTTCCAAGCTAACTGCAGCCACAGGAGATCTATTCTCCCTGAAAAGATGTATTGCCAACTAGATATTGTAGATGACCCACTTTAATCCAAGGCTGACTGCATAAAGTGTTGTAGTATTGGAGCCACTGCATAAATGTCTTCACATCTGTGTAAAAACAATATTTTTATCACCTAAAATGCTTTTCTGTTGTATAATGAAGCCTGGCCAGTGCCCCACATGCCGTCATTCAGCAAGTGTGAACACAGAGAAAAGAAGCAAAATTACCAGACAGACTTCCTGCTTCACAGAATAAACTGTGATTTCATAGAGATGTGAAGAGCTAAAATGTGTTGGTGTTAATGGCAGTCAGCCTGGTGAGATGCAGGAGCATATCCATTTTTCAGTTTGGTGACATTTAAAATTTTTTAAAGTAATTTCCATGTTTTTCTGTTTTTAGTGCTAGAAGAATGGAGTTAGGGTGGCTGTGGTAGTGCAGCGGCTAGTGTTGCCGCCTCACAGCAAGAGATTCTCTGATTCAATTCTCAGCTGGGGTGCCTTCTGTGTGGAGTCTGCATGTCCTCCCTGTGGTCACGTGGGTTTCCTCTGGGTGCTCCGGTTTACTCCCACATCCCAATGATATGCCGTAGGTGGACTGGACACTCTAAATTGGCACTAGGTGTGAGTGTGTGCGTGTGTGTGCCTTCTGTGGAAGATTTGGGCGCCTGGCTGGGCTGGCAACTCTACACCATCAAACTCCACTGCCAATCATGAGCGGACAGGTGATCAGCTGTGGTGACCCCTAACCAGGAAAAAGCCGAAAGAAGAAGTAAAGTGCTAGAGGAATGGAGTACTACATTTTTTTAAATTTTGAGTATATAGAGTCTCCTGCAAAATTTAAGTTTTCTTTATGGTGAGCAGAGATTTGTCTTTTATGGGAAAAGAGTTGTATGATATTTTTTATGGTAGGACAGTTGTCTGGCTTGTGCAATATTTTGTGTATGTCAGTAAACTGTGATAAAGATAGGTAGTCGAGTAGTTCTAGCTGGATAAGTTCTTTGAGTGCTATTTATTTATTTTTATTTAACATTTGTTGACCGGGAAAGTCCGACTAGGTTCCACAGAGCCTGTTTTCAGTGGGGGCCCGGGGAGAAATGCTCCAGATGCATGTCTTTGGAATGTGGGAGGAAACTGGAGTACCTGGAGGAAACCCACACGAACACAGGGAGAACATGCAAACTCCACACAGAAGGAACCCCAGCCGAGAATTGAACCGGAGAACCTTTTGCTGTGAGCCGACAACATTAACCGCTGCACCACTGCGCCGCCCAACTGCTAGCCAGTTATGTGACTGATAGTAATAGTTTGTGGCAAATCTTGAGTTTTTTATAACATTTTTTAGCTTTGCCATCAGTGTGACTTTCAGGTTACAGAATATGGAAGAAGCGTACAGTAGAAAAGGCAGTCAGTAAGCAGATGCTATACGTTTTTTTTTTCTTCATCCGAGAAGAATGATTTTACTTTGCATAAAAAGCCCAGTTTCTGGTTAGTTTCCTTAACAGTTTGGTTAATGTGTTGATGAATATTCAGCAGGTCATCAGTGATGACACCTAGGAGTTTCAGCATGGTGAACTTGCTCTATCTTAGTGTTAGGACATTTCCCACACCAGAAGGAGGTGATAGTCACTGTGGGCTTGCTCACTGTAAAGAAGACAACAGCTGAGTTGTCACACAGGAAACTGCCACACAGGTTTCTTCTTCTTTAGAACATATTTAAAACAGGAAAAGATACTGTTTTATGAAAACACTACTTAGATCAAAGAAGATTTGTGTCCCTGCAGCCTGAAGAGGCTGCTGGTCAGTTCTGTACATTTTCTTGTACACAGTATTATTACCTCAGTTTAGTGTGTGTGTGTGTGTGTGGGGGGGGGGGGCAGGGATGCTGATAGGGGATGTGGAAGGAATTAAAAGGCTAGCATTCCTAGATGTACTCTATGCCTGTACTTTATAATATAGAACAGACATTTTATTCTTAATTTGTTATAATTATTTGCTGTAGAGCACTTATTCCAGGAGGAATTTTTCCCTCAGAAAAATGGCTTCTCGCATATGATATTAACTTGCGTTGCCACTGTTGAAGCACCTGGTCAGCTAGGATAAGGAAGGTGTGTGAAGTTAAATTATTCCACATTCCTTTCAGCTGTGTGTGAAAGGTCTCACTTATAAAATAGAGAGAATTAGTGTAGGCAATCATTATAAAGAAACACAACTGTGCACTAACAATAGAGGTAGTAGTAGCATGTTTAGCTTTCAGTGGGAATTGGTCTTTTTATTGCAAGTTAGTCAAACTGAATGTTATTTCTTTAAATAATTGCCATAAAGAACAACATTTAAATGTTGTCTTCTGAGTTGTGGTATAGAAAATAATTTAGATCCAATAATTCTTCAGTCTAGAAAAGGGAACAGTTTGAATTTATGCACCACTAATCTTTCCTGATATTTTTTCTGTTCACTGCCTTCTTTCACTTATGAAACCAAGCCATATTTTAAAAGTAATGTCATTTAAAATGTGTCTTAAAACATGAAGTCTTTATTTCATAAATAAATTATATAAGGTAATAGCAACTAGTGGCTGTGGAACATTGGAGCTAATTGAATGATTACAGTAGTGCTACTAATTCTGCAATAAGTAAAAATAATCTTTGAGGTGGTACTAAGAGTTCAAGTTTATTTAGGTGTTTTATAGAAAACACTAACAAAATTTGAAAGCAATGGCAACATGTCATCATCCCACACCATCAAAGCCATTTCAGAAAGTTAGGTTTGTAATGCTTGCTTGAAACCACTCAAATGAGCATTCTCAAAGTCACAATGGTACCAAGCTCCAGAAGTAAGGGGCTTAATAGTAGAAAATAAGACCCGATGTTTCAGTGTTGACTTGTAAAAATGACAGTAACCACACAAAGGCTGAACACATCATCTGTACAGAGTAGTACATCGTAGTGAGCTCTTCTGTTAGCAGTGAACCAAGTCATGAATGGAAGAGAAAGCTTACGTGAGGATCTTTAAAATTATCCTGTAGCAGACTCCAATGAATACTGCGCAGAACAGGTGCAATATGTTGGTAACGTGGTGTACAAGTAGCCTCGAGGCAAGTTTCTGCACCATTTTTAAGTGGTTAGGTTCAATTAGTTGGTCCCAGATAAAAGGCATTACAGTAATCCTGTGTGGGGGAGATTGAGGAGTAATCGACAGTTGAGAGATCTGCATGAGGTATGAGGTGCTTAATCTTGAAAATGTTTCTCAGATGGAACAGTGACTTCACTGCAGCAGACAGCTGGGCCCAAAACATAAGCCTAGAGTCGAGAATAATGGCAAGATTACATACCTTGCTAATAAAATGAATGCTCATCTCCACCAGGCATAACATAGTTTGCCAAAGGAGGAATCTTTGAGTAGCATGGACAGTCAAGGCATTTTGGAAGCTAGACAGTATAGTAAGATTGGAGGCCTTGAAAGAGTTTTGTTTTAAATATTGTCATTTAAATTGACTTCCAGTCATTCGACTTCTAGATTGCATAGTATGGTTCTGTAAATAGTCGTGAAATAATATTACTATTGGAGATGGGTTCGTAACTAAGGAATATCAAGAATGTGGACTCATTTACTACAAATATTTGGTCTTTTAGTAATCTCCAGATCTTTATGTACAATTTTGGATGCATCTCATGGTGTGGGTGTATTGCTGTAATTGATCATCTAATGGGCCATCTGTGGTGTTTGTGAGTCTGCAAGTGAGACTTGTTTCTGCCAATGGTGTGAATTTGGTTATCTGACAGTTCACACTTTATAAAACAAAAATGACTGGACAGTTATTCATGGCAAGTATTACTAATCTGATTACTTTTTTGAAGTTGTAAATTGAGCTGTTCCCTATTTATTGACTTATTTTAACCAAAGAGTATGTGTATAATGTAACATTGTTTGTGTTTTTGGCTTTTCCCGGTTAGGGGTCGCCACAGTGGAACTCCGGTCTGCTAATGATTGGCAGTTGATTTTTACATACCGGCTTGCCAGGCCTGATGCACAACCTTCAACGAAGGTATGCCCATTCATGCATGTCTCCACGCAGAACGCTCTAGCTGAGAATCAAACCGGACAGCGTCTTACTGTGAGGCGACAACGCTACCGCAGCACCACCACCGCAGCTAATGTGTATAATGCAACATATAATGACTAATACCAGAAAGAAATAATGCAAGATCTTTGAAAGCCACAAGGGAATACTGTAGAATCAGACACTGGTAAGAAATGGGTAATGCTTAAGTCACATTGTCTTTGTAAATGTTACTTTTTGGAGGTGAATTAGTTAAGTAGCTTGAACTGTGATAGCCTTTTTTCTGCCACAACTTTGTTTCATACAAGAAAATACAAGTTGTAAGTAAATAGAACAGCACAGAATTATCGAGCAACATTTTTAAGTGCTGAAAGTAGTTCTTTATTGAAATGTATTTATTTATATTTGTTTGCTGGGATATTTATTTACATTTTTTTACTGGGGTAGTGCACTGATCAGTACTGGGCAGTTTCAGCCTGGGTGAAATACAAACCATTTCACAAACAAAAAATATAGAAATGGAAGCAGTAACATACTAGTTCAGACTAAGAAAAAACTGTACATATATATGTTCATATATATATATATATATATATACATTCCAATGAACAAGCACAATGCACTGTGTAATCAAGCAGAGTGTAATGTACAGTATGTGTGTGTGTGTGTGTGTGTGTGTGTGTGTGTGTGTGTGTGTGTGTGTGTGTGTGTGTATGGTTAAAATGTTCTGAAGTGGGTAGTTTGTCATTACTGGGTTACACATTTTGTTCTATTGCTTACTGGAAAAATGTTCAAAACTATAAATGTAAAACACACGAACAAGTGGTGCTGTGTTATACAAGGAACATAATTTAATACAATCAGAAGGTGAATCAAAGAACACATACGTGTATGCATGGCCATAAAAATGTGTCCAAGGACCTATGGTTTGAAAATAGCCCTCTCAACTGGTCATGTGCATTTTATTTGAATATGGGTTTTTATGCTGTTTCAATGAATGTGAGCTTCAGTTGCAGAGAAGTTTACTGCTCATGCTAAGTCTTTTTGTTGTGAGACTGTATTGTTTAGCAAATGTCTATCTGTGTTTCTGCATTTTATTTCAATATCTGTAATCATTGCAGAAGTAAATAAGAAAACAGTATACATGCTGATAGGTTTGAACAGTGTTCATGGTAACTGGGGAGAAATACCCAAGTAATGGAACACTGGTATGGCTGGGGAGGAGACTGCTACAAGAGGGGCTACTCGGGGGGGCTGCAATCTATTTCACTGCCTAGGGCCCCATTTGACTATAATCTGGCTATGTTAATAGTATGACCATAGTTTACATGGCCCCTTTAAATCCCAAAAAAATACTCACCGGTGGCAGCGTCTCCTCCTTTAAGGAGGACCATGAGTGCTGACATGAGTAGTGGGTTGTGAAAACTTACTGTTTTCAGTAGTGTGTCTAGGTCCATAAAGGTGTGGGAACCACTGCTTTACACCAACTACCACACTGCTGAGCTGACAGAAATGAGTGTGTTTCACTGCATTTTCAGGGTATTAAGAGATTCAGTGCATTTCAAGGGATTATGAGTTTTAGTTCATTTTCATGAAATTATGACTTCAAATGAAGAAAGTTTACTGCTTCTCATGCTAAGTCAGTTTTCAGTGTAAAACTGTTTTGTTTATCAAATGATACAGTGTGTTGCAGAATTTGAAAGCAGTGTTAGTAGTATAATTGTCTTTGATGCAGAAGGCTATGGATTCTGCTCCCACACCATGTAGATGGAGTATTGATAGTGCAGTGCCCATTTGATTGCTGATTATTCAGTGCATTTTAATGGCGGATAGAGTTCTGCAGTCCTAAGTATACCCTGCTTTGTATGAGATACCTAGCAACTATGAAGTTGTTGTCAGTTTTAGTCATTTGCTATTGCAGTATTGCCAGTTTACCAATTTTTTTAATGTAATATAGGCAATTAATTCTTCACGGGCAACAGGCACTGAATTTGTAGATGAAACATTAGATGTAAAGTTGTTTGCCAGTGGCAATCTCTTCATTAGTTACAGATCTCTTTAATGTGGAATTGTTCAGATGATTTCTCTTCTGCAGAGATTGTTTGTATTAAGTGATATTGGTGGATTGTAATGACAGAAGTCTGAGTGGCCTTTTATGGTTGACATTTTCTGAAATGGGTAGTTTTGTCATTATTGGTTTATACATTTTTTGTTTCTTTGCTTATTAAAAGAATGCTTAAAACTACAAATTTAAAACACAATCTAACAAGTGGTACTGTATTCCATAGGGAATATAATTTAATGCAATCAGGAAGTTGAATCAAAGAACAAATACATGTTATGCATGGCCGTAAAAATGTGTGCAAGGAGTCTGTTTTGAAAACAGCCCAAATGTAAACTTAATCCTCCACTGACCAGATGCATTTTCTATAAATATGGGTTTTCGTGCAGTTTCTGTGGCAGAGAATTTTACCGTTCATGCTAAGCCTGTTTTCATTGTGATATTGTACTGTTTAGCAAATGGATATCTGTGTTTGTGCTATTCTATCTTAAGCTTCTGTACACAGGGAGGAGAGAGGTTCCTATTCTACTTTCACTGAGCTGTAAGGCTTGCTCGCCTACTCCAGAGTAAATTAAACTGTTTAGATTAACCTAAGCAACCCTTTGAACCAAGACACACGGGCTTCTATTTTCTGAAGACGACTTTTACAGTAAAGTATGTGTGAAGGAGAAACAGATTAAAGCAGGTTTACTAAAGGAAATTTCCACCTTCACTTGCAGTTTAAACTACATTTCAAAGTATCCTTTCTTCTATGCATTTAAATAACTAAAGGAAATGACTGGACTGGCTTTCTTGGGGAGTGAATGACTGGAGTGGCTTTTTTGAGGAGTGACCTACCTGTGGGTGTGGCTCATAGGGGTGTTTCATGAGTATGGCATGGGTGGGGCTTAAGGGGCGTCGGAGCACTACTTAACCTAGGGCGCTATATCAGCTAAGGCCGGCCCTGGTTGTCAGAACTGGAGAATCTGTATGTTGCTGCCTGCAATTTCCCTGAAAGTCAGGCTGCTGCCCTCGGGAAAGCAGACAGAATGTTTATGGTTCCTCAGTCTTTCAAGTTTTTATACACTATTCCTAAACCTGACCCAGTAACTCCTACTGCTTCCAAACATTTAGCTAATTCCAATCCTTCCCTTTCTAACAAGGACAGTAAAATAATTGATAAATATGGTGGAAATATGTATGCTTCTGCAACTTTGATTTTTAGAATGTTGAACTGTCAGGCTCATATACTGAAATTTATTCTAACTGTGAAAACATGAGGAATGTTTTGTATAGAGTTTCTTCTTGTGAAGAAAAAATCTTTGAATGGTGTTATTTCTTCCATTACACAGGTTTCAACTCATTATTTAAAACATACAGATGACTGTTGATACTTCTTCTAATGCTATGACCACTGGTACTGTACTGAGGAGGTTTGCCTAACTGCATTATTATAACCCCATAGAAGATATAAAAAAATGAGATTTTGAATTCTCCTTTGGATAGAGAGTTAGTTTCAGACAAAATGTGGTGAGAGAGATAAACTGATTCAGAGAATCTGTCAGATCTTTCGGCCTTCCTTTTCTAAATTTTTCAGCAGATTCTCTACCTCTCACCCGGTTTTGTCAAGAAACAAAATAAATAGTCTTGGGCAAAATGCTGGTAAATATATGTTTAAGAAGCAATGGGAAGTGGACTCCAAAAAGAAAGCAGGAACCTCCAAAACAAAGTATAGCCAAATCAGAATGACGACTTAAGGGACCATGTCACTCCATCCCACTCTCACACTCTCTTAACCCATTCAGAAAGATGGAATCTCTATTACTTTCTTTGGAAACAGATACTTTTAGACATATGGGATCTGAATAGTATTCATCAAGGTTCAGATGGCAGTGGCAGGAAATCCCTTTCAGGAAGTAATTCCTCATCCACTAGACCAAACTCTTATTTTCCCCTGTCATTCAACATATGTTGAATGACCAACATATGGAAAATCTCCCATATTATCCCCTTACATAAAGGTGGGAACTCTAATGAGTACTCTAACTATCGACCAATTGCTCTCTTATCACCCTTAGCGAAAATTTTGGAAAAATGCATTCACCAACAACTTTTACATCATCTCTCTATACATAACTTAATAGCAAGCTGTCAACATGGCTTTAGGCCATCACATAGTACCACTACTGCCCTCCTATCCTTCACAGATACCATCAATAGAAACTGCAACAAAAACATACTCTCATCTGCACTCTTCATCGACCTCTCTAAAGCTTTCGACATGGTTAACCATACCCTCCTAATCAGTATTCTTGAATCTCTTTCCTTTGATTCTCTGGCCGTTAAATGGTTTAGATCATACCTCAGCAATAGGCAACAGGCAGTTCTCTGGGAAAATCAAATTTCTTCCTTTTTACCTGTCACTATCAGGGTCCCTCAGGGCTCCATTCTTGGTCCACTTCTTTCTTTATTCATTAATGATCTCCATGTAGCAATTCCTCAAGCCACCTGTATTCAATATGCAGATGACTCCACACTAATATGCTCAGCAACCTCTCCATCTGAACTATATTCTCTTACTCAAAATGTTTTCAACACTGTAGAAACATGGTTTACCAAATGTTGCCTCCTTCTTAATGCTAAAAAAACAAAACTCCTTCTCTTTACACCCACTACTAGGTCCACCCCCTTAGATTTCTCAGTCTCTTCAAATAATGGCACTGTCATTTACCCTGACATTACCACCAAACTATTAGGAATAACCATTGACAATAATCTCACATTTGATCACCATATAAACAACACCATTAAAATAGTCAACAGAAAAATAGGATCATTATATAGAATAAAACCATTTTTAACCACAACAGCCAGAGCCAAGATCGCTCACTCCCATCTTATCTCAACCCTTCTGTATGCCTCACCTATATTTACCAACCTCAAGAAATCTAACCTCAACAAATTAGCAACTTCCTACAATAATATTGCCAGATTCGCTACTGGCAATCCCTTCAGAACTCACCACTGTTCTAATCTTAGGCAACTAGACTGGCTGGAATTCCAAAACCATCTGATAATCCCCCAACTCACAATGGCCCAAAAAATATTTTACCAACCCAATAATACCATATAATAATCTGAACTCCTTACGTTCTTCTAACAAACTCCTTGCTAGCCTAGCAAAGTCTAATAATACAGCTGGTGACTCTCTGTTTACTAATACAGCAGGAAAAAAAATGGAACCTGTTACCCAATGAACTAACACTAATTACATCCTTGCCACTCTTTAAACAAAAACTCAAAAAACACCTCCAAATGCACTGGCTATGCCCTTGTAGTAACCCTGACTAACAACCATCTTCACCCCTGTTTCTTCCTCTTCTAACCAAAGTTCCAAACATTTAAATACTTAATCTTGTATTATGACTGACACTATTTAAACTCTAATCAACTTATTGCTTATATCCTTGAACCTGTTATGAACTATTGTACATAACTCTTACTGTATTATAACTGTTTTAGCTTTCTTAAGCAATATTATGTTCACTGTTACTTTTCTTAATGTGTTCTGATCTCTGAAATGTAAAAACTTCCTGTTTTATCTGGTTTATTAATCCTGTATTTACCATGTAACAATATTTTTATACTTTTTATATTTTTGTTTATCTGTGTGGAGCTTTTCTCCCCGGGCCTCTACTGAAAATGGATCTATATCCAGCTAGACTAGCCCGGTCAACAAATGTAAAATAAATAAAATATGTTGTCTCAATGAGTGATGGAACCATTTCCTCCTTCCCAATTTGGGATTTTTTTTTTTCAATAATGTTTTTGGTGTCTATGAAAGAAATCGTATGGAGACCAGTTTTGGATCTTTCTTTCCTAAACCAGTTTGTGATACTTCAGAAGTTCAAACTGTTGTCACTTCACAAAACATTATCCTATCTTCCTCCTTTAAGTTTTCTAGGTACACTAGATTTAAAAGATGCTTACCATCACATCCCTATTCATCCAGACATCAAGTGCTTCTTAAGATTCTGTATGGCTGGATCACATTAACAGTTCTCTGCTTTTTCTTTTGCACTATCTACTGTACCAAGCGTGTTCACAAAGTATCTGTCTAGCTCCAGCTATAGCTCACTGCAGGCTACAGGGCATCTACATTTTCCATATTTAGATGACTTGCTTACCTTCGCAGAGTCTTTTTCAAACTGTTAGGAGTCTCTCTCTTGGGTGGGAGATCTCTTACATAGGCTGGGGATCCAAGAGAACATTCTAAAGTTTTTTGATTGCATCACACAGGATTGCGTTGCTGGGGTGTCTGATGGATACCTCAGTTCAAAGAGCTTTTCTTCCACAGGAAAATAGATCTATATCTAGATCTATTTCAAGGGTTTTCCACTCAGATTTCAATCTCTGCAAGGAAATACCTCAGGATTTTAGGCCTCATGTCATCCATGATTCTCATTATACCCCTTACAAAACTCCATGAGAAAGATACAAAGGCATCTGGGGTCTCTTTGCTCCCAGCGCCAACACCCTTTATCTTTTAAATTCTCAGATTTGGGATCTGTCAGAAGAGAAAAATCACTTGGTGGAGACAGCAAGTATCCCAAAATCTAGGCTTTCTCTTCCCTCTCCTTTTCCAAAGAGTCAGGCCTCGTCAGATTTTGTTTGGGAAGCATTGTCAAGAGGAATAAAAGTGTAAGGTGCTTGGGACAGCAAGGATATTTGCAAGTGCATAAATATAAAAGAGATACTTGCACTAATCAAGGCACTTAACTCTCTGAATCACCTTTGTTGCCCTGTACCTCTTCAAATTATTACAGATAACACCACTGTCATGCGATACATTAGCAAGGAAGGGGAAAACACATCTTACCCTCTTTGCAGACTAGACATATTAGCTTGAGATATAGCTTTAAAGCACAATCTCACTGTGAAGGCAACCTGAATTCCCATCAGAACAAAACTATATGGCAGACAAGTTCAGCAGGACAAAGGAAGACCCTTGTGAATGGAAAATAGATCAGGGGAGTCTTACAAGATTTGATCCATGTATGGGGAGTCCCTAAAGTAAACTTCTTTGCCTCCACTCTGAATAATTGGTTGGCAAAAGTCTGCTCCATGACTTCATGCAAGAAAGCCTGGAAGACAGATGCCTTCCTTTCGTCAGACAGGATAGTTCCTATATGCTTTTCTACCCTTTCTACTGATATCCATGGTACTTCTGAAGATTCAGAAGGAATCCCCCAAGACCACTGTGGTGACACCCATCCGGGCTCAGACAACAGTGCTTCCCCCTTCTTTTGGATATGGCCAGGGGCTATTACCACAAGCTCCCTCACAGAATAGACACACACACACACACACACACACACACACACACACACACACACACACACACACACACACACACACACAAGAACAGGGTTGTTTGATACATCCCAATCCCAATGAACTTTAACTGATTGCCTGGATGATAGGGTCTTAATTTACTTTAGGCACCTGTTGATTGAGGACATGCAGTAGGTAATGGAGTCAAGAAAACCTGCTTGTAAGAAATCATGTTTTGGCAAATAGAAAATGTTTTCTAGTTGGTGCTAACAACATAACCAGCACACATTCAAGGCTAGTGTTTCTCTGGTTTTACAATATTTATGTGTTGTTATACAATGGCCTTTCTTACTTCTCTACCAAGGTTCTTTGTCAGTAATTTCATCATGTTTGCTCATGGGCCCCCTTCTTTCAATGCATCTTCATGTGAAAATATGTTTGAAAGGGGTTTTGCATAACAGACCTTAAAGAAAATGGCGGCTCCACCTTGGAATTTCAGTTTTATGTTAGGGAAGCTAATGGTCTACTGGAAAAGTTCATCAAGCTGATTTGAGATTCTTAACATGGAAAACAGTTTTACTGATTGCTGTGACCTTTACAATAAGAACATCTACATTGTAAGTTTTTATGGTGCGTCAACCCTATCTTATTTTCCACAGGGACAAGGTTTCACTGTCAACAATCCTTCTTTTATGCCTAAAGTGGTATCCAAGTTTATTTAAGCTAAACTATCCAACTCTTTGTTTTCCTTCTGGAACCCAAAACTGAGGGAGAAAGGATACTCCATACTTTGGATGTCCACAGAAAGTGAGATACTGTCTTCACAAAACAAAATTTTTCAGATGTTTGGATCACTTGTTCATTTCTTGTGAAGGTAAGAAGAAGGGTCAACCTGTGTCAAAACAGACTATTTACAAATGGTTGACTCAGGCTATTACCTTTAGTTATTCTCACCACAACAAAATTACTCCAGGCAGGGTCAAGGCCCTCTCAACCAGGGCCTTGACTTCATCTATGGCTTTTTGTAAAGGGTTGGAGTCTAAAAGTGTTCTAGAAGCAACAACTTGGTCCTCTGAATATTCTTTTACAAAGCATTACAAGCTTGCTAGAACCAATCTCCAGCTAGCGTAATCTACCCATATAGTTTAAGCTACTGTAGCAGTAATCAATATGACAAACGAGCACAGATGTGTAAGTAAACGTGCCATAATAGTAGATTTTTGAATGCTGTAATATACACTCCCTCCATCCACCCCCTTCTGTTTCTAATTTGTTGTTTTACCAGGGTGTGGACACACACACACACACACACACATACATATATATATATATATATATATATATATATATATATATATATATATATATATATATATATACACATGTATACAGTGGATATAAAAAATGCACACACCCGTGTTAAAATCTCAAGTTTTTGTGATATAAAAAAAAATGAGACTACAATAAATCATTTCAAAACTTTTCCCACCTTTAATGTGACTTATAACCTTTAGAAATGAATTGAAAAACAAACAAATCTGTTAGAGGAAAAAATATAGAAAAATAAAAAATGTACAATAAGCTGGTTGCATAAGTGTGCAGACCCTTAAACTAATACTTTGTTGAAGCATCTTTGGTTTTTTGTGGTCTCATTTTTTATATCACAAAAACCTGGCATTTTAACAGGGGTGTGTACACTTTTTATATGTATATGCTATATGGTCTCAGGGCTCAGTGTCCCTATCTCATTTAATATGAAAGCTCTGAAAGGCTTGGAACCCAAAGCTATCATTTTAGACATCTCAGCTTGAACTACCTGAAGGTTTGGATGTGTGGAAGGTGCCCTGAAGCTTTGCAATCTGGTCATCTGTTATACCCTTGGCAGGATATAACCTGTATAGCTTAGGCTAGTGCTGCACTGATCAGTCGAACATCTGCTGTTATAAGTTTACTTAAACAACTGTACTTTTCTCTCAACCTAGACACCTCACCACCATGCTAGAAAGAAAACACTGACCCAAAGATACAACAAAGTTTGCATCAAAAACATAAATCATAAACTTATGCAAAAATCAAACTCTTGCGTGCTAACCCTAACCCTGCCCCAAATCCTGACTCTGCACCTTAATTTACAAAAACTCTTTCTGCAACGCTACCACTACACAAGACATCTGGATACAGACCACATGCATTAACATCGCCCAACTACACTAAATCTGTTGTCCTTAGTTCCATACTCTAACCTAAATACACACACACTAGCACCCTCCTTCCTATGACATTGTCAACATTTGGCTAAAATTCTTGGCTACATTACAAGTAATTCATTCTGTTGACAGACTTCCTATTCAAGACAGTGAATAGCACTCATCTGCATTTGTTATGCACGTATGTGCAGGTGTGTGTGGTGTGACATATATATACACACACACACACACATATATGTGTGTATATATATATATATATATATATATATATATATATATATATATGTGTGTGTGTATGTATATATATATATATATATATATATATATATATATATATATATATATATAGTGTCTTTCGGCTTTTCCCGGTTAGGAGTCGCCACAGCAAAACTCCGGTCCGCTAATGATTGGCAGTTGATTTTTACGTGCTGAGTTGCCGGCCCTAACACACAACCTTCAACGAAGGTACGCCCATTCACGCATGTCTCCACAGAAGACAGTCTAGTTGAGAATTGAACGGGACAAAGTCTTGCTGTGAGGCGACAGTGCTACCACAGCACCACCTCCGCGGATATATATAAATATATATATATATATATATATATATATATATATATATATATATATATATATATATATACTTAGAGAGGTGCTAAATGTTAGCTACTCATCATGTTTTATTCACCTTAGCTAAAACAAATAAATATACACTGCAAAATTATTCAAAACTCTTCACATCCTTTCAGCACTTGTTAGGTTCTCCACTATTAAGCACAGTAAGAATTCTCTATATGCATAGGCATCTTTAGCCATGCAAAGCCCTCTTTACTTAACCAACGGTTATTTCTCTGTTTTGTTCTCCCTTTACATGTCTGCTCTAATATTCTTTAATGATTCATACTTTCCACATGTTAGCTCCAAAGCATGGAGGGATGAAGTCTTGACTATGACTCACATGACACTTGTTAAACAAACACAGGCAGTGAAAGAACTGGAAAAGTGAGAAAGTTGAGAAAGTGATGAGACAATACCTGCATGTGTTGGGTTGACACTCTTTTCTAGAATCCCCTGTGGAGAATGAAGATAAAAATATATGCTTATTGCTGGGGGAGGATTAGGGCCATTGAGGGTAATGTCACTGCAGAAGTGAGTGAAATCATCATACTCTTCATGTAGCATCCACAGGAATGCACAACTGCAAAGGTTGGGTTACATGGAAAAATCCTGACTGCTGCCTAAATGGCGGGCACACTGCATACATGCTATCACCCTGTAAAGGGGAAAAAATGGATGGTAACTGCGGAAGTGTTGGCTTGAAGATCAGGAGGCATGGAACTGAAAAATAAACAAAAAAAAAAGATTTATATTTTCTTCATAGGATTTCATGGTTTCCTTGACTGAGGTACAGAAGGACTTCCCTTCAAGTTATTTCTTCACTCTCCATAGCATTTGTATCCTTCTCACACTACCCTTGCTATTTCAGAGGCTGCCTGTGTCATACTTACAACTTCTTAATAAACTTACGGGTATTTCCAATCCATATTACATATCAAACTGCCTAATTCCCTCCCATGATTAACCATATGTCCCGCATCATCTTCTGTTATCGCCTCTTTTTGCTGCCATTTTTATTGAGCTAGTTATCTTTTGGATAACTAAGTTAACTGTATAGGCATTGCTTATTCCTGTCACCCAATGCTTCTGCATTACTGCCTCTTATCCTTCTGTTATACGTCACCCTTACTTCCATAGTTATACAACAATATAGGGTACTGAACTACCCAGTATGGAAAACGGTTGCTGATTTGTTCCCAATCGTAGAACAGAAAATACAAGACATCCTGGCCATGTGGCCATTTATGCCCTGCCAGTTACCACCCTCAGACCTTACCTTGCTTTTTTCAAGGAAAATAAGGCAGTGACATCAAGGGTAAATTTGTGAATACTTTTACAATTGTCTAACTGCTTTTTAAAGGAAGACAGGGTATCACATTGCTTGATCAGAAGTGGAAAGCATGTTATCAGGTACAATGGAGAATATATTTTTTGTTTTCGAAAGTATCTTTAGCAAATAGTCTTTTGTAATGATAGAACTTGTGAGATTCTTTGAAATATGTGAGTTTTGTACAGATGTATTAGGGGTGAAATTTGCACTGAATTTGTTACCTAATATATTTGTGATATCTATTGGATCTGAGTAGCTGGTTTCATATTAAATAGGTTTGGAGCAATGTTGGATATTATTTCTTAGTTTCCTGATGTAAGTAAGAAACATATGTAATTATTCTAAGCTAGCAATGTTAGTCTAAGTTCACGAGATACCGTTGTTTTCCTGATGGTATTTTAGGTACTTTTGACAATGTTTTGATGTTAACCTTTGTTTGTGGGTCTTTAGTTTGCTGTATTTTCCAAGAAACTTTTTTTTTCCCTTTAACTGGTACCTAGTTAAGTTCTAGGCTAGCTGCCTTTGGGGGTCATTTTAAGCCTATCAAATTTTCTCAAAGGTATTGCCGGCCTTAGGCATAGCCTCTCTAGCAGGGGAACTTTTCCAGCAATCTGAATAGTGTAGGTAGACCAGAATGGGGGCACCGGGTGGTGTAGGGGAGGGCGCTGTTGAGTCCTTTTGCCTAGGGCACCAGTTGACCAAAGGCCGGTCTTGCTCAACGGTAAGAAGCAAACCCTGTACTTTGTGTCTGTGAGGTAAACACCTTAACCATTATGTCAACCCCCCAACCAAAGTAGATAAACACTGTTCTATTATTCTGCAGACTATTACAGGCCTAGCCAATAACCAGTGGCAAGAACCAAACCTAGTACCTTACATCTGTGACGTAAAGACCGTAACCATTATACCAACCCATCTGTGCATTGTTAATTTATGCATGTGGACCACCAGGATATTTTGATCTTGAATATCCCATTTTGCTTGATTCTGTTAGCTGACAGTAGAATTTATTTGCATAACTACTAACTATATCATATTTGGGGGGTTAGTTATGCTTGAATTTTGAAACTTCATCATATAATTGGAGGAGGACAGTATATCTGTAGTCATTGAATACTGTAATATTTACATCTGGTGGTTTGGAGATTTTGAAGGAGGTTACCAGTCTCTATGGTCATACTTAACTGGAGAGGATATGCTAGTGTGTTGATGTATATAGATACTGTTTGTATACGGACCAGGTCAAGAAATTTTTGTGGATTCTATGACTATGTCGTCTAGGGAATTTTTGAGTTTTTGTTTGTGAAATTAAGGATTTTTTGGGAATAACTTACATTCGTGTTATAAGCATCCCAGTTTATCAAGGAATAATTAAAGTCTTCTAGGATGATGGGGTTCCTATATATCTGAAGTTCCTTTAGTATATTTAGGAATCAAACATGGTTCTCAGGGAGCATTGAAGGGGTTCTTGTAATCAGATATGACCTTATAATTGGTTTTATTTAGTGTGAGTTGCATCTCAGTAAGTTTGGTTTGTGGGTCTCTAGGAATCATCCTCAAGGAAACGTAGTCTTTATCAGGTATGGATACTCTACCGCAGTTCCCAACTGATCTAAAGGCATGAAAGGCTCAAAATTCTAGTACAGAGGAAACACTTTTTGCACTTTTAAACCAAGTTTTAGTAATAACGTACACATGAATGAGCACCAAATGCAGGAGGGAGTCAAGGTTAGGCAATGTGTTATTTCGACTCCTGACATTGAGCAGCACCACATTGCTAATGTCTGGTGCTTGATGTCTTTTGAAGAAAACACAATACATACACAGAGTCTGTGGACACTGCTAACCTGTTAACTGACAGCTTCTGTGAAAACTTCACTCGCCTGTCCCTGCCACACTTACCCCAAGACATCCCCTACCACCTGTCCTCTACCTTGCATCTCTAAAGAGTAGGTCGTGAACGCCCTCTTTAAGGTAAAAAACACAGCATCCATGGGACCTGATAAGATCCCAGGCTGCATTCTACATGGGCTCAAGAAGAATTAACAATGTCATTGGGTACTCTTTTCAATCATAGTCTAAGCACTGGCTTTATCCCAGCTGAATGGAAAATGGCCACCGTTATCCACTTTCACAAAGGTGGTGCTTCCACTGACCCCAGGGACTAGAGACATATTAGCCTGATTAGCATTATCTGCAAGGCCATGGACAGAATCATAATGGACCTTATCAACAAAGATATTGGTAACCTCCAAACACTTGATCCTACTCAATTTGGATTTGTCAAAGGGAGATCATGCCTGTTAAATCTGGTGGACTTCTTCGAGACAGTCACCAAGGCCCTTGATGAGGGGAAATCTGTGCATAATGCCTACCTAGACTTAGCCAAGGCTTTTGACACTATTCTCCACTGACAATCTCATGCAGATAGGTATCAACCCATATATCATTAGATGGGTCATTAATTGTCTCACTGACAGAACCCATATAGTCGAAATAGGGGAATCCACTTCCAAAAGTAGACCTGTAACCAGTCTTTTTCCACAGGGATCAGTCTTGGGACCGCTACTGTTTGGAATTTACTTTTCAGAAGTGCAAGCTAAAACTAAAGATCTGTGGGTGACAAGGTTTGCTGATGACTGCAAACTGGGAGTGGTCATAGAACGTCCAAACAATCATCCTACAAGAGGGTCTTACACAAACAAATCACTGGTGTCAAAGTCATGGCCTTAGAGTGATGTTCCTGCTAACTACCACATCAATAACAGCACCCTAAATATGCACTCAGTGGTGACAGATCTGGACACCCATGTTGACAGCAAACTTACCTTTGATCACCATGTTGCCACAGTGTTAAGACGGGCATTCTAAATTGCTCATCTCATAACTAAGGCCATTGCCTCCAGGAAAAAAAGAAGTTATAACCTCCCTGCACTCTTCCCTCATCAGGCCAATAACTGAGTACAATGCCCCTTTTGGTATGTACCTTTCCAAGCACCTGCAGCAACAGGAGAGACCACAAAGGTTCCTCACAAGGAAGATTCAAGGTCTCCAGCATCTGTCCTATGAGGTTCATCTAAAATCACTGTCACTTTATTCTGTTTCATACAGGCAACTCAGGGGCAATCTCTATAAGGCAACCTTTGACTCTGCTTTACAGGAAATGCTGCATATCTGTAAGTCAAATGGTACACGGGTTACTCACTCTAATGGCCTTAACCTGGTATGTGACATTAATAGAACCTGCTGGAGGGACAGATTTGTCTCCCAGAGGTTACCACACCTTTGGAACAGACTCTCACTTCATGTCTAGCAGAGCAACTCATTGGCCCTCTTCAAACACAATCTGGATGATTGGATGGGTAACCGTAAATTCACCCCAGGGGTTCCACCTATGTCCTTCTTAGACAGGGGTGATAGGTGCTGATCATGGAAATAAGGATAAAACTTGGTTAGGCTTGTAAGCACCCTAGGGTCCTTAGCCTAATAACCTGCTATGACCTATGACCCTATACAATACAGACAAAAATGAAAAGAGCAGCTCAACACTGACCTTAAGGACAGTACAGTAAATGATCATTCCTGCAGACTTCTCAACCTGGAAACATCAAAAATCTGGACAAAGGCCCATGAAGAATAGGTACAACTGGCCAAAAATCTGCATGCTGATTAACATAACATTTACATACACAATTATGTAACCCCACTCACTCCAGTGGAATTGTGGGATACCAACAAACATTCAAACACAAACTGAAGAACAGACAAAATATTAAACACACAATATAACCAGAACAATGGTAGTTTATTGATATCAACATTTGAAATTGTATCAAACTTTGAACTTGTGTAAAAAACTAAAACACAATTTTCTTTTATAAAAATAAACTCTCAAAGAACCACAGAGATCGTGACTGGAGCATGAATGGTTAGACTTAATGGCTAATAGTAAATTAAGCAATAACCCATGCCTGGGTGTGGGTAATGCTGGATTTACCCACGGTTGGTATGGTTTGGTCACGAGGGAAAAGCCCGAGTGGCCAAACAAAGACAACCATGGGTAAATCCAGCATTACCCACAGCCAGACGTGAGTCATTGCTATTATACAATGACATTATTTAAGAAAAAAAATACTTACTTTTCTTAAATAATGGCATTGTATAATGCCTCCGTGCTGCCCTTCCGCAGCTGTCCGGTATTCTGCGGCAGTTCTGATGTATTGCACATGCGTATGCTTACGCAGTGCATCAGAGCTGTGTGTGGAAGCAATGGAGAAAGGAAGATCTCCGTTGCTTTTTTAAAGGTGTTAAAAGAGTTTAACATAGCGAGACAGCTTTAAAAAAAGCAACTGAAAAAGGAAGATCTCCGTTGCTTTTTTTAAAGCTATCTCACTATGTTAAACCCGTTTAATAAAGCGAGATTACAGCAATGGAGATCTTCCGTTCTCCGTTGCTGTCTAACATAGGTTCATAGGTAGGTACTAGGCTATTGGCCCTGGGGCCTATACAAGCCCAGCCAAAAAGGTACCCTGGCTTTTGCCACCCAAGAAGATTATTTTCCTGTGCCACTATCGAGCAAAGCCACAGAGGTGATCCCCGGGGTGAATTTCCTATTTCCCATCCAATCATCAAGATTTTTCTTGGAGTGCTAATGAGGAGCTTTGTTTGATACAGATAGGTAGTTTATTCCAGAGTATGGGAAGTCTCTGGGACAGGAATCTATCCCTCCGGCATGTTCTGTTTATTGTGGTGACAAGATTTAGGTCCCCAGAGGGTGTAGCTCAGAGGGATTGGGATTTCTTTAAGTGGAGCATGTTTGACATAGCTTTGTATGTTAGGCAGAGATCACCTCTGAGTAGGCGATATGCGACGGAGTAAAGCTGGAGTTTTTTGAGACGGTCTGCGTAGGGCATCTGTTTGAGGCCAGTAATCCTCTTTGTGAGGTATTTCTGCAGCCTTTCAAAAAAAAAAAAGACTTATACTAATGGAAAAAGTCCGGGAGACCGGACCTTTTTCCATTAGTATAAGTCTGATTTACAACGAACATGCTGACCAATCAGCATGCACGTTTTGGAATATTAATGGGAGTCATTGTATAATACTAGATTCTTAACAGCACATTTAAAATTTAAAGTTCTAAAATTCAGCATCAACTGTTTCAGTTCTATCAGAACCTTTAGAATGAGAGTCATCACTTTTACACAAGGTTCCCCTTTGTATACTTGCAACACTGAAATGCAAACTATCCATTTCCTCCTGTCTCTCAGAAATATCCTGATGCAAAGTATTCCCATTCAACTGCTAACTGCGATAACCAAACTGTAACACAAAGCTGAGAATCTGGAATTGTGACTACCAACCATGGGAATGTAAAGAAGATAACAGTCGAGGATCTTGGTGAATGGAAAAATAGTGTAAGCATGGAGTGCTTGCGGAATATAATGACAACTATGTTGGGGGGATGGAAAATGGACTGAGGTGGGCTACAAAGGTACAGAGAAAGAAAAAGGTGGTATGGTTGGTGTGAGAAAAGAAGACAGCTATTGTGAACAAAGGGAAAAATGCAAAGAATTGGAGGAACAAACAGGAGGAAAAATGGGTCACTTGTGGAGACGCCAGTAACAAATTAGCAAAATCCTGACAGATGTTCAAGGAAAAAATGGATAAGAGGCTGGTAGTAGGCATAAAATAAGAAAATAAGGAGGCATTCTTCAGGAATATTAGAGATACAAAAATCTGTGAGGTAAAATTGATGAACCGCTACAGAAAGTTTCAAAGTCTAAGGAGGCCAGGGAATGAGGTAAAGAATATTATATTAATGCTCTTCACTGGAATTTACAGCCTGAGTTTACAGGACATGTGAGGGAGACGGGTGAGATAAGCTAATCATGGTAGCACAGGTGAAGTGATTTAATCACCAACAGAGAATAATGCAGAAACATCTGATGGAAAGCTCTCAGGTTCAACCAAACAGTTACTGGAATTCTCTTTTAGTAGAGATCATTAACAGGCCTCTAAGAGAATGGAAAGTCACAGTCATACTTCTCAATCTCTTAGAGCAATAAATCTGGACAAAGTCACAAATAATGGGGGCAACAGTGACACTTTTTAAAAATTGCTGTTCCAAACATAGAATGTTGAGGGAATAACAGATTTTGCATAGCATGAATTTTCTGAAGAATGACGTCTGAAAATCAAATGTTATGTCTGCTGCCATTATCTTCTGACTTCATTCAAAGATCTGTCACTGATTTGCCAAAAAAACTACAATTTTATGACAAACAAACCAAAAATATGACATAAATCTGGGCATTCTGCAACTATATGGACAGTTAAGAGCTATGCTAGTCAAGTTTTTTTTTTTTAATTCTTTTACCTGGAGCTGGAGGATTGGGAGGAAGTTGAGTGGCAGCCAGAGATAAATTTTCTCATCCTCTCCACCTGTGACTCATCCTGAATTGATCCTGAGTCTGGAATTCGTGGGATTGCAAGATGCTGGCTGGGCAGAGCAGTTCTGGTCCTGACTCTGCTGCTGTACTGCTGCTATACTGCACTTAACTTTCTGCAATGCACAGTGCACTAAGTACATTAGTACGGACTTGGTTGGCTGCTTCTTCTTGGCTTGGCTCAGTCGTGAGTCGGACATGTTAACTAACTTAAATATTAAACCAGCACAGCTCGAGCCTCCAAATTCCACTCTGTTCAACGCTTTAATCGATGTGCAAACATACATAGAGGTAAACAAAGAGGCACACAGCCTTCAGACGAATTCTGACAGGCTGGCAGTCTGCCTCATGAAGCTCACACATGCCCTTGCATGTGATGATGTCAGCAACAACTTCAACAAAAAAAAAAAAAAAAAATGAAAAAAAAGGGAAGTGAAGGGGCCACTTGGGAATTCATGGTTCATAGGTTGGTACTAGGCTATCGGCCCTAGGGCCTATACAAGCCTAGCCATAACAATTCCCTGGCTATTTCATCCCACACTATTTACTTCCCGGACCCCTGTCTAGCAGGGCGACTGACATGATCCCCAGGGTGCATTTCCTTTCTCCCATTATTTTGCCCCATTGGTGCTCCATTATTTTGCCCTCAAACCAGTAAATACCAAGGAATTCTGTATGGTTGACAGGTATGCTTTCCTATATTTCCTGGATGTAAAATGGAGTCAAAGAGACTGGTTTGGTTTTAGCTTGTGCACTGAAGTTTCAGCTTCCAAGAGTTTTAGAACAGGCTATAAAAATATGATATACTTCTTGAAGACTGGTTTAGTCGAGGCGCTAAAGAAGAATAAACAATTTTTGGATCCTGTTTGCTTGTGGTATTCTACTATTTGGTGGTTCTGTATAAAAATATGATAATCAGCAATTCTAAAACACACACACACACACACACACACACACACACACACACACACACACACACACACACCATTCCCCAGCACTTATGTCTTTCCATCCCCAACCTTCCACATAGTTTTTTGCATGGTGGTGGTAGAAAGGCTGGTGTGGCAGTCATGAAGGAAGAGGTCTCTCTCCTGACAGACCTGAGACAGTTTGCACTGTGGATGGATGAATGTCACCTATGATGTAATGTAAAAAAAAGTGCAAAGTCATGTGTCACTGGAAATGTAATCTTAGTGGGGTGAACCTATACAAACAGTAGAGGAAAAATATCTGGAGGTAATAATTCCCCTTATGCTGACTGTTGTTATGTAGTTTGAAGAGGTGGCCATGAAGATTGATAGAGAACTGGGATACACAGTGCAGGGAGTGCATTCTAAAACGCTAAGGTCATCTGTCCACTGTACTGTATGCAATTCTGGAGGTCACACAAAGGAAGTAAAATTAGGCATGTAGAAATTATGCTACAAAAATTCACAAAAATAAACAGGGGGGGGGACCAATGTCCAGGTAAAGTCATAGTCATAGAAAGTTGGGCACATTCACATCAAAATTGAGAAGGCAAAGGAAAGTGTATACGATCGAGACACTCCTTACTGTATGAAGGCACATGGCAGGGAAATAAATGAAGAGGACAGCGGATGAGTAGCAGACACAGATGGCAAATGAAAGGGAAGTAATTCAAGCTAGACTTAGAAGTATTAGTTCATGGAGGAGGTGGCAGGGCCTTGGAATCTACAGACACAGTACAGCATAACTCAATGGAGGAATTCAAAGCTGCTTAGAAAGGAACAACAAATAGGTGAAGCAAGGGTGAGGAGAAGCAGCTGAATATGGTACAGCTGCAAAAATCCAGGAAATTTGAGATACCACATGATTTCATCAGCTGGCATATACATATGGTCATATACACATCTTATAAAAAGTCCTAAGCTAAGCTGCTATGCAAATAAGTTCTACGATGATAAGGGAGCTGTACATACATCGACCTATCACTGGCTCAACTGCTCCCACTCTTATTAAGTTTATCTATGCAGTAAGGAACAGTTGCACGTATCAGACTCTATCTATCTATCTATCTATCTGTCTATCTATGTCTGTCTGTCTATTTACTTATTTTAACTGGTAAGTGAACTAGTCTGAAGACTTTTTTTCATTCAGATTAAAAAACCTGGGATTTCCAAAACCAAATCGTCTTACCTCCCCTTCTGATTTCTGGAGGAGGTGATTTGAGGAGCAGAGAATTTGATCCCTATGGCAGAAAGAGGTTTGCATACTTCTGACTTCTGGAGATAGTTTCTTTGACTTTGAGACCAAGCAAAGGTTCATCCATCATATGGGGTAATAATAAAGGATGTTTTGAAATATTCCACAAAATTGCAAGGCTGCATACAGGTGTGCCTTTTGATGGAAATGCCTGTACCTGCTGCTCCAGCCACACCTTTTGCAGCATTAGAAATAAGGCACAAAGACAATGGAAAGTAATTAGAAGGTATCCAGCTGTGAATCAATAGCCTTCCTTTGATCCACAGATAAGGTCCCTGGAGCACAACTGGTGATCTCCTTTGTCAAATCCCTTTGGAAGTGAGTAAAACGTGCCAGGTAATTCAGAGCGCTCACTGAAAAGGAAGATGAGGTGCATACACACTTCCTAAATCTGTCCAATGCATGTGACTCCCTGTTAGGTAGATGGACAGAGGAGTTCTCCACAAGCTCCTTCTTAGTTACCACTGCCACTACAATGGAATCTACTGTGGGACCCTTGCTTCAATAATGTCTTATTTAGGAGATACTAAAACCTTATCTGGTTTCTTGGGGACAGGTTCAGCTGTGCTTGGTTCCTTCCATTCCCAGGACGAGATCAGATCTATCATCTCATTGGGGGGGGGGGGTACCCAAGAAGTAGATGGGTTAGAACCAAAAGCTTCAAGAAACACTGATTTCTCCAGAGAAGGACCTTGGGAAAACCAGACCCTTTCTACATAAGAAGTTTGAGAATCTCTCTCTCACTGTCTCTCCGAGGAAAATATCCTCGGGGGGGGGGGGCTGGATCTAGGAGAACCTTCTTCTTCATCAAAATCAGTGTCAGTGATTGGGGATTCATTGGGGAAATCTGTCTCCACTTACACTTTCTGGTGAACTTTTGATGTAGGATATTCAGGAAAGGACTTGAAACTTGGAAACAGGTACAGTTCTTTTGAGAGAACAGGTTCAAACCTTTCAGAAATTGGTTGTCCCAACTGGACCAGGATAGCGGGCTTTGGACCCTGGGAAAGCCTCTGAGTATGGGTTGGATCTGGCTCTGAGAGGGCAGATCTCTCTCTAGACTGACAAATTACTTTCTTGAAAGCCTCAAACATCAAACTACAGATGGATCCAGGGAACGCTGGTGCAGGAGCCAAAACCCCCAAAGATGGCTCAACCCTGGAAGCCATTCAGCTGTGATGTAATGCTGACACCAGAGTTGAACTATCAAGCACCAATGCCCCTAAAGGAAGGAAAGGATCCGAAGACCTCAGAACCCATCCTGTCACAGTCAGCACTGGCAGCACAGTTCCGAGACTTAGACAGTTCCAACTGTACAGGAGCCGACCTTGTAAAGAAGTTATTCGGATCGCGAAAGAGTTTAATCTTGGCTCTGATGCAGACCTACTCTGAGTGAGGGTCAGATCCAAGGATTCTGATCTGAGAAGTCTGAGCAGAGAATGAGCCATTAAAGACTTGAGGGGAAGAGATATTCCTTCTAGATTTGACAGTGGTCAGCACTGGAAGTATCCCATCTAGATCTGGGTCCAAAGGAAATGCCTCATCATCCTGTCCATGTCAGCTTTGGTGATGCTCAGAGAGGATCTAGCTGATCTCAAAGAAGCAGATGAGGGATACTAGATACTGAGGTCTATCTTGTAGATAGGAGACTGGAGCCTAGGGGTAACAGGCTCCAGTGAAAAAGTGGGTGGCATTATAGATCTGAAAACAGCACTGACTCTGAAGATTTAGAGATCTTTGCTGAAAGAGCTGACAAGGGTGTCGGATCCACAGAACTTTTTTTTGAAGTTTTAGATTTGTCTTTCTGTGTTTGTACTTGTCTCTCCCTGGACTTGTCTGTCTTCTTGGAGGATGAAGAAGAAGCAACTACAGATGTCCCCAAAGCTAATGAGGGCTTTTCTTCTATGGTGGGCTAAAGAAGACCCTTTAGAATAAGCTTATTCCTCCTTTCAACTAAGGCTCTTTGTCCAAAGGCTTCACAAATTGAACATGCCACATCTAAATGAGAAGGTCCAAAGCAATAAAAGTACATCTTGTGTGCATCTGAATTAAGTACCTTGTAAAAACAAGCTATGCACTTCTTAAAGCCATATGGCTTATCCGACATTCTGACCACAGTGAAATATTAATGGAAGAAATAAATAAGTTGAATGACTTTTTTTTTTTAATATGTGTACATGGATCTTCTTCAAAATCCAGATGCTCATATAACCAACTTTAATTTATGCGAGACAAAAATAGTGAAAGATGAAATACCTGAACTGCGAAATTCTCCGAGGGTAAGTAAACACTTGCCCAAACGAAACACACACACACCGAAGTAAGTAAAACACAACTAAGTATATATACCAACTCCAGGATCGCACTACAATGGAGGAAAGGGCATGTTGAGCAACTGTTTACTTACTCTGGAAAAATTTTGCCATTTAGGTATTTCATCTTTCGCTATTTTCTTCTTGCATAAATGAACGTTGGTTATATGGGAGTCGGGATTTTGAAGTAGACCAGTCTGTATGTATGTATGTATATATGTGTATGTATATATATATATATATATATATATATATATATATATATATATATATATATATGTGTGTGTGTGTGTGTGTATACATATATATATATATATATATATATATATATATATATATATATATATATATATATATATATAGATATATATATATATATAAATATATGGTATATATATAGATATATATATATATATATAAATATATGGTTTCACTTCACAGTCTCAAAATACTGAAATCTCGAATTTCAGAATCTCGAGATGAAAGTGTCGAAAGTGCAGTTGCCTGAAACTCATATGACCGAATGTGGAAATGTTGAATCTGCAGTTGTGGTGGTGTGCTATGTGATGTGTGGTTTACTGTGTCTGTAAAGTGTGGTGTGCTATGGGATATAACGATGGCTGCCGATGTGTGGTTATAGCTGGAGATTTAGGCAAGTGTTTTTTTTTAAGGGTTTTGGGTAGGGATTTGAGAGTTTTAGGTGTAGATTAGAGTAGGTACGTAAGAGTATGAGTGTGTAATTGTTGAAAGTGGTGATGTTTGTACATATATAATGTGTGTTTGTGCAACAGGAATGTGGACTGTGTAGCAATGAGTTTAGTGTCTTTTTCTTTTTAGTGCAACCTCAGAGTTTGTATATATAAGTAGCAGTGGTGTGGGGGGCATAGCCCCCCACAAGGGGGGTGCTGGGGGGCTCCCCCCCCCGCTTATATGTAGGTTAGGTGGGTTTGATTTGTATTTTTGTCTGTGTGTGTATTTTGTTGATTTGTTGTAGTGTGGGGAGGAAAGTGTATGCGTGCTTGCTTGTGTGGTAGAGGGTTTACTTTAAATCAGAGTATCACATACTGAAAGTTCGATATTCTGAAGTTTCAGTATTGTGATGTTCGATTTTATGGGGTTGCGTGATTTTGTGGTTTCTGTACTTTAGTCTTGAGATACTGAAATTTGTGATTTCAGTATTTCAAGATTGAAAGAACACTAAAGAAAGAGATACTCTACAAAAAATACAACAGTAAAATAGGATAAGGAAGAGAGTTTTTTTTTTTTTTTGCATGTAGAAAACCCCGGATGAAAAAGTGGGGAAAAGACAGAGGAAAGTATAATAATGATTAAAAGATGAAAATATGGAAGTAAAAAGGTACTCATCAAACAGAAGCTCTGTTTATAAAACATTATTCCTCCTGAGCACCAAGCTCTTATGGCGGCAAACGAGATTTGAGGTGGCTCGCTGTTCTCACAATTATTATGGGTAGGGGAAGTGGACTTAGAATTGTATCCAAAGCTTTGAAGTGGCCACAGCAGGATCCAACATCAGATCAATGGTTCATTTGATATATTTTTGGAATATCAAAGAGCGATGGTGCTGTTTGGAGACTAATGCTGGAAAACTGAAGTGTACATCTGAGTACCAGCATTTTGAAGATAAAATAAATCATGAGCCAAGGGGGGTTAGGTTTTAAAGAATTTCAGTCACCAAGAAGAGATCAGCAAAAGTTGATACAGTCAAATGTCGCAGAAGTGGTAAATAGTTTGAAAGTACTACGGACTGAAGTGTGGAATCTTACTACACTGTTTGCTGTTTTAGCATACCTGAAACACTTGGAAGTGGTTGGGGTGTGGAGATGCAGTGTTCCTGCACAATTAACACAATGGAGAGATATATTCCTCACCCAGCACCTCCACATTGTCTAGAATAAACTTACTCAGCAGGTTAAGCAAAGTAATTCAATATCCTCTTATAAATAAAACCCAGATGACTGAATGGGTATTCCTAAATTTACCTTGGGACATCCTCTCTTTCTTTGTGAAAGAAGGTAAAGCCTGAGGATGAGTGCTGGCAAGAGGTATGTGGACATCAGACTAAAACAGCCTTGAAACGTCTATCAGTCCAATGAATCCTACCATTCAAGAAGAAGACACAGGCCTGATGAATGTTAAATATTAGAGATTCAGAACATTGTAACGGAGACAGCAAAACAAGATAGGCAAGTAGAACACTAACTGACTGGAATGGAGGATAAGGTTAGGAGACAAAAACAAAAATTGTTTGGAGTTTTGGAAGGTGAAGAAGGGACAAACTTAACACTCTGTGTGAAAATTAAAATGGTGGTATGGGCCAGCATTACAAAAGACTCACTGAAGATTGTGGTGGTGAAGCATTTGTCAATGCCAGAGACAGACATTATATATGGGAATCCTGGGAAAATAAGACAAGTTTCTAAAAGGGCAGGAGTTTTGTCAGTTACACCATCCTTTTACAATGTTATCAGTGGCTGGATGAATTGTAAGAGTTAAACATGACTACTCTGAAGTGGCACAGAAAAATCATTTGTAATCTGTAGCAACAATAAAAGAATGTAGGTATAAATATTTAAAATACAAACTACCATTTCTTGCAGCTTTATAAGTATTTTGGATGGATGGGGTCCTAATTTTCAAAAACCCAGACAAAAATTGCAAAAGCAATTAGAATTGAGATTATCACAGTTAAAGATGAGCAAAAGGATATAAAACACTAGCAGACTGAAAAACATGCACCACTGGAGAAAGAGAACATCAGTGGGAAGAGATCATGAATGGAAAATAAAAAAATGTTTATGTGAACAGTCTGTGTAACACAATGGCTTGAAACACATAATAGGTCTACCTTAGGTAAATTCAACAATGTATTCAAGTCGGGTAGTATAATGACCCAGTGAAGTACTGAAAGTCCCCACGGTCATGTTATGGAATTGATTTAGTGAATCCATTTAAGTGATCTGCTACCATCACTGAAAACGTCTTGTGCCCCATGGCTTTAACTAACTGCTGTACAATTCCCAGATTGGTCAGAAGTTATCCTAAATGGGACCACCCACTCCAACCCAACAACAACTTTGCCAACATACTATCAAACAACTTTGGTGCAAATTTCACCACTGAAACATCTATCCAAACTCAACACATCTCAAAATCCATTACATCTTCTATTATCACCAGCGAACATGTTCTGAAGGTGCTTTCAAAGACCAAAAATACTTCCTCCATGGGACCTGACAATGTATCCAGATGCTTAAAAAACAGCATCCATGAATATATTCTACCTTCTTATCTGTTTGAGCTGCTGTTCTGTGCAGTACTAAGGACAAGACATACAAGTAGTTTCTGAGACCAACATTCGCTACAAACTGCATAAGTGCACATGTCACAGGCACAGCAAGTGATGGCTAATATAGGATCTACCTAACATAACGCACAAGATGCATCATTAACCTAGAGAAAAATTGGTAATCACAGGTAAAAATATTGTAGTAGAATACTAGGTTATTTACCCAAGGGTCCTTTTTCAGCTTAGCCATGCTTCTTAATAACCTTAGAATGGTGTTGGTTCCCAAGGGTTTTGTGAGGGTATGTATACTTGGGCATGGGTGGCTGAGCATTTACAAGCTTCCTCACTCTAACAGAGGCACAGGTGCCAGACAAGGTGCATACTTATGGTTCCCCATCTCTGACAGAAGTTTCACCTGAGTAAGTGTAGAGATTAACTCTTTCTCATGGATAGGAAGCCTGTTCCAGAGAAAGGGGAGTTAAGTTATATGCCACGCAAGGTTTAGGCCCCTGGATCGGGAGTTCCTGATACTATTTGTTTTACCGATGTACAAAAGCTCCATTAGGACTAGATTGGAGGATGTTTTATAGACAAGGCATACATTGCCTCTCACCAGCCTATAGGAGACAGAATATAAGTACAAGGCTTTGAAGTGGTCCACATAGGACTTGTTTTCCATACATTTTCCATATCATGTATTCTTTTTTGTGACAAATCTCTATAGACACAACAGTTGTTGTATATGCCTGGCCGCGGTATTGTACTCAATGACTGATTTTATAAGATGCAGAGTACAACAAAAGGATGACATGTTTGGATCCAGATACCATATCCCTGCATATAAACTGTGCAATATGGAATGGTTTCTTCATTACAGTAGACACATGATGGTCAAGTGACAATTCATTGTTTATGTGCATTCTCAAATTTCTGACTATAGAGTCTACTCTTAGGAATGTATTGTCAAAACAGTAGTTTGCTATGGTGGCTGTCTTTTTTAAAGATACTATGATGCACTTTTTGGCATTGAGTTTTAGACCATGTTACTGGTCCCAGTTATTAGTCTGTGTTAGACTTCTTGGCAGATACTCGTGTCTTAGAAGGATTCACTGACTGTATTCAATTTGCAGTCATCTGCAGACATGGTTAGCCACAGGCCCTGGACATTAGCCTTGACATCACAGAAGTAGATGAGAAACAGGAGTGGCCACAGCACTGAAAACTGAGGTACCTCACCAGTAACTAGCCTTGTTTGGAGACAGTTTATCCTATTCTAACTTCTTGGGTCTTGTCTGTAAGCCAGCTGACTATCCAGTGGGTGATGTAGAGGTTTACATTTAGTTTAGTGAGCTTTTCTATAATGCTCATGAGGGTTATTTTCTCAAATGCCTTGGCCAGGTCAAGATAGGCAGTGCAGATCATTTTGCCCTTGTCCACTGTTTTGTTGACCTTCTCAAAGAGGTCTACCAGACTGAGTAGGCAAGACCTGCCTTTGACAACCTGAACCGATTTAGGTCCAAGATTTGTCGGTTACCTATGTCATCATTTAGGATATCCATGATTATTCTCTCCATAGGTTTGCATATCAGGCTTTTGGGCTGATAATTCCCCATGTTCTGCTTGATTTCATACCACTGAATTTACTACCAGCCTTGAGATGTCAAAATTACCACATCCTTTGGGTCTACAAACTAAATGTGCAGTTATTTTTCTTTTGCAGTAGAATAACTAGAAATTATGTCATTGCTCACTTAAAAGTTAATACTTATAAATGTTTGTTTTGAAACTCATGCATTACTGTAAGTTATAATTAATGGGGGGGATTTGCTGTATTTCTAAGTAAGGTTATTTCAGTATGCTTTTTATCTATATCATTAGAAATGATTGGAGTGTACTTTTCATACATGACTGGAATTAGCATAATACAGAAATAGGTACTACTCACGGCACAGCTTTCACTGTTGTCTGCTCTGTGAGGAATGATGAAGGATGTCACATCCAAGGAGCCAGTGCAGTCTGTGGGAGTCATTGAAGCATTTCTGCAGCTGGTAAGCACTACAAAATAGTGTGTTGGAAGTAAACCAGCACCGCCACTTGCATTCCTGGAATGAAAAATTCATACATTAAGATCACACCAAATGTATGGGTAGTGAAACCACAACCCGGTATTAAATAAAGACTCAAGTTTTAAGTACCGTGTGATGTCTTCTACTGAATCAAAATGCCCATCATAGTCTCTGTCAAACACAGGACCAGTAATCACATTAATGCCATTTCGTTCAGCAGCGTACTTTGGCAAGAGTTCCTTATTGAAATAATTCCATATACCTGAAATGGAAGAAGGAAGTACTTGTTAATAGTGATATCTGTAGAGAAGAGCAGAATCAGTCACTGCAGGTTTGTACAATTCTCTGATACCTTTCATCTTCTTCTTTACACATTAAAACACAATCATTTTAATATCCTGGACCACAACAA